>NW_027162397.1:0-2967 GCF_002600585.1 Cystoisospora suis
TTTTCTTAACTAAATTAAAAAATCAGTTATCAAAAACAAATAGTGAAAAATATTTGATAAAAAAATTCAGTTATTTAAAAGTGCACCGAACTCCCCGTCAGACGCTTCAAAAAACGCTGGGAAGACGGGCCCGACTTTCTTACTTTTCGACAGTGACACTACAGCCGTTGTGTACGCATTCGTGGACCGGGTATTTTATTGCCTTATCGGCTTTCCAGGGGAGTTTGACAGATAGGAACGTGCAGGAGTGGATGCGTGGCAGAGCACTGACGGCTTGCGGCGTGCCCCAGCGGACACGCCTACGGCAGCTCGGGGGTGCCAGGGCAGGCTGGTACTCGTGCTGCCTAACACGTCTCAAAATGGTTGCACTTCCTTTGAGGCATCACCCAGACAGCGTGAGATGGACTGCGGGTTGCATCCCGCTGCTCCGGAATTTGCTCGCGGTGTGTACCTCAGGGGATCGCCGCAGTGTTGCAGAACAGGTGCCGTGCTCGCGTTGGTTCGCGAAATGCCCAGAGAGCTGCCACGGCGGGCAGCTGAGATCACGTATTGTGTAGGGAAGCTTGAAGCGTTGCTTGCTGTCGTGTCCGAGGTCTTTCTGCCTCTCTGTGGAAACACATCCCGTGTGCGATTGTGCACTTTTCAGTGCTCGGCCTCTCGCGCGTCCGCCTCGCACGTGTTTTCCCGTGCTGCGGGAGTAAGTGTGGCGCCGTAGTAGGGACGTTTCGTTTCGCTTTTCCTGCTGCAACACAACATTTAGGCAGTGGGGGGATCCTTACAACTTTCCCCAAACGGGTGTGAGCGCAAGTGGCCGTTGCTGATTGCAAGGAGGTCTGGTCGGTCTCTTCAGTGCAGCAGCCAGTCGGACGGCTCCATAGGTGGAAAGGGAAGGGAGGTAACTGCTTTTCTTACCGCGGCAAGTTGTTTTTTCGTGGCGTTTCCTATATCTCCGTACCGTTGTACATGGTGTGTCGAAGCGTCGCCTCCTGCTTCTTCGGCGGCGGTGTTAGATGTCGGGACAGGACCGCGTCTAACCGGCGTGTAATACGAAATTCCCGAGTGCACTGTCGCGTGCTTCGAATTGCAATCGAGTACTCGTGACAATCCCTCCATCCGAGAGACGAATGAGAAAACGCCACGTGCGGGAGGGTTTTCGCTGCGACCGGGAGGCGTGGCGGCTGAGGGCGCGTCACTAGCAGAGCTTCTTGGCGGATGCGTGGGCTTTTTCCAGTCTGTAAGGGCAGGAACGCTGCAAAGCCTGCTACGAGCCGTAGAGTACGCGACCCCTCCTTCGATTATCTCCGGACAGTCTGGATGTCACCATAGTATCCGGCTTTTACTGAGACGATGTCGGATGTGCATTGCAGCCGCATCATGCCCCGCGAAGCATGGAGTGAACAAGAGAGCGGTGGCCGCAGGAAACTGCCTCCGAGGAACGAAGAGGAGCAATCGGTGCCGTAGCTGGTCTTGGAGACAAGCAAACTAGGTGCGGTATCCTGTGGACACCACACTTTCCGATTGCGGACGCGTGTGGCACTAGGACAGCCTCCGTCAGTGCTTGACTCCACTTTATTTAGTTCGTAAGGACAGCAGAAAATGGGCGGTGCGCTGTCGCACGGTTCCCGGCTTCCTCTCCGCTTCGTGCCGCATAGCGACTTCCCGCTATTCCCTTCGCCAGTGCAGCCCTGTCCGCGAAATACGTCTCCATGTTCATGGTGACGACAGCTGATAGGCCGCTAGGCTCGTGATGCTGTAGCAGACAACGGCGCACTAGGCCTGCTGCAGCAGATACCCTCTATCTAGCCCCTTCCTTGGGAATGTATCCGAGTCCGAGGAGAGTCAAATCAGAGGTTTCACTTCATCGAATAGACAACCCGGCATGGGTCGACGCTCCCGGGAAGAGTCTGCTAACTGGTACCTTGAGACTTGGGTGTGCCCGGGGTAACCAGCTCCGAAGCTCTGTCACGTCTTGGGAAAATCAAATAGCTCGAAATGTGGAAGAAACAAGGGGAAAATTAAATAAAAGTAGTGTCATTTTGACCAGCCTGCGCAGTGCCAGTAACTTGGAAAAAATACGGGTTCACCGCCGTGATGCTAATCGGCGGCTATTACCGAATCAATCTTAACTCTGTTTATTATCTTTAGTATTTTACAGTTACGCATTTCATAATGAAAACCCTTGCTCTTTGGGTTGTTGCAATCTAAGGGGTCCGGCGCGAGGGTGTCAGCCGTACGTCTGTGTCCGAGCCTTCTGCGTGGAGAAACCGCGACCGGGCGTCGTTGCTTCGTAGCTGCTGGCGACTGGGCTGTCAGTTGGAGGAATTCAGTGAAAGCTCAAAGGATTCCAGCGTGCAACCGGCGCAATCCGTTGCCGGCAACACCCGCCTGTGTGTGAACTCCATTTGTGGGGCCGGCACCGCTTTCGGTTGCAAAGTCCATTTGCTGAAGAAAAACTATGTGGCACACTTCACACGTTCTCCTGTGTGCTCGCGCTGGGTTCCCTTTTCCGCTTCCTTGTGAAACCGTGTCACCTCCACAGGTGCAGCAATGTCCCAGTATCCTGAACTGCCTGCAGCGGTGTCCCAGCATCCTCAGCTTGTTCCCGCCTCGCCCGCCCTGCCTGTCACAATCTACTGGTGTGCTCTACTGACGAGTCTTTTGAAGGCTGCCCTTCCGAGACACTAACGAAAGGGTCCGGCAGTGAAAGTCAAGGCTACCCTCTTTCCTGATTGTGACGTACAGCTTGTGGTAAGTAGGACCACCAACTGTTCCACGAGAGAAGCCCTCTCTCGTGCCGTACTTTTTCACTCGAGAACCTCGTGGTTCCGCTGGCGACACGGCGGTCTCGCCCGCAGCAGTCGAGTCAAAGTCCAAGCGTCAGTCTAATGCGTCGCAACACCTGCTTGACACCGTACAGTTGCCTTATTGGTACAGCCACAAGACTGCCTCACAGTAGTCTTCCACTCT
>NW_027162398.1:0-296 GCF_002600585.1 Cystoisospora suis
ATAGCAGGGCGGCCACGCAAGGTACACACTAGATCGGTAAGGCTCCTAGGGGAGCCTAATAGCAGTAATAAGAATAGGAGAACCAAGCCAGAGCCTTGAAGCTCGGGAAAGGTCAGAAAAACGGATAAATAAGAGAAGGGCCAGACATTGGCCAAACGCCAAGAGCGCACAGATGCACAGCTAAGCTGACCCACGGACCGGGAGGGGGAAACTACGGTCCGTGGATTTTCGATAGGCAGTGTTAGGGCTCCTAGAGGAGCCTAATCATCAGAGGAGGCAACCAGCGTAGTTAGTAT
>NW_027162399.1:0-148 GCF_002600585.1 Cystoisospora suis
TATGTATGTCTGTGTAGGTATGTCAATCACTCGTTCTTTTTTTCCCCGTAGTGCCTGGGCTATGATAGTTCGCGGCTATCGGAGTCAAGCATAGCCACTCCCCGTCGTACTAGTCATTCTAGCAGGAGGAGGAGGAGGAGTATTTGTG
>NW_027162399.1:485-830 GCF_002600585.1 Cystoisospora suis
TTCTCTCTTTCTTTCTTGATCTCTTTTTCTTGTGGCTAGCTGGAGGAGTCGAGAAGATCAGCTCTCGAGAGAGAAGAAGGAAAGACTGTAATTTATCGAAGGTAGATCGGGTCTTATTCACGACAAATTCATCTCTTTGCATGCAATGGCTCAAGACGGCAGCGGTCGCATCTTCTCCGTTTCTGGAGAGAAGGCATGGAGAGTCGCCTACGAACTTCTCTTGCATTTCTTATAGATAAGCTTCCACTTTTCTCGCATGCTTTCTTCGTTTCTTCCTCGTCTTTTGTTTTTTCTCTTTCTTTCTCTCCCTTCCATTCTGTCTTCTTTCTCAACTTTCCTTCTTGC
>NW_027162399.1:1145-1655 GCF_002600585.1 Cystoisospora suis
TCCTTCTTTTTCTTTTTCTTCTCGCATCTCTAGCGTCGCTTCAGAATGGCGCAAGTACGGAGAGCCTAAGACAGTTCGACCGTTCGATTCGGTCGTCTTAGCAGGTATCACATCCACCTTCCTCTTCTTTCTTTTTCTTCTTCTTCCTCTCGACTTTCCTCTTCTTCTTTCTCTTCTCTTGTTTTTCTCTATTCTCATGTGCATCTATAGAGATATCTCCTATTTCCTTCGTCTCTCTCCTTTTCTCTTTAAATCTGTCTCAATGCATGCACAGACAAAAAGCCCCAAGCCACATGCACATGCAGGACAGACAGACAGACAGACACTTCAATTGCATCAGACGCATCACCATATCTACCTACCTATCTTCAGTCTATCTATCTATCTTCAGTCTATCTATCTATCTTCATTCTATCTATCTATCTTCAATCTACCTATCTATCTTCATTCTACCTATCTATCTTCATTCTACCTATCTATCTTCATTCTACCTATCTATCTATATATCCT
>NW_027162400.1:0-563 GCF_002600585.1 Cystoisospora suis
GACTCGTTTAGCCTCCTCGTGGCGGACAGGAAAGTTTACCTCGACCGTGCTAACAGTCCGGTCCCGACCCTAGCCAACTCGCCTGAGGAGGACAGCTTCACACTTGACTCTTCTTAAATATGCTTGAATACCTACAGCGAAAAACTCTCACGACTCTAAGGCACACGGCTACTTTCCGCAGTGCCCTACTGATGCTCCTGAATTACCGCGGCTTCGGCTGGGGCTGGCGGCCTTTCCGCAATCGATGGAACCAAGCCTCCAACTCGAAATAAATTAGTGCCGTTGAGAATAGGCAAGGTGTCCGAGTTTTCAACTCTGACCCGTCCGAACAATTCGCATAGTCATGATCTAACAGTATAGACGAGTGTAGAAGGGAGTGATGTGAGTGTAGTGAGTCTCACAAGAGTAGTGAGACCAGAGAGGGCTGATAGGTACGTGCAGGTGAAGACAGTACTAAGTAGTCCAAGGTGATCTGGGACTTAGGAGTACATTAGAGGGAGTGTATGACGTGCCAGAGAAGGTGAACAGAAGAAGAACGCGTTCGATCAGATGTGTGAGTGAGA
>NW_027162401.1:0-277 GCF_002600585.1 Cystoisospora suis
GATTCACCGGTGAGTGAGCTGGCCTCCGTGAGCCGCTGCGGCTTCGCGGGGCCCGAGGCGTCGTTCCTGTATGTGTTTCTCTATTCTTTTCGTGCCTACTGTGGATCAATGGATAGCAAATGTGTTTTGCTTTCCATTGGTACCTATTTTGTCTAGGAAGCGTGCAGTTTTCTCTACCGGACTGCCTTCTGCTTTTTCGCGCGCGGCGCCCGTTGTCTTGCGGCCGCCGGCGCATGCAGCTTCTAAGGCGGGAGGTTTTCCCGCGTGAATTTCCTTG
>NW_027162402.1:0-245 GCF_002600585.1 Cystoisospora suis
CTGTTCCTTTCCGTACCGACTCGCCACGAAGCGTTGCATCGATCTCCCAGGCGGTTCCGGCTCCCGACTCGCCTCCTTCTGTCTTCGCGGGCCCTCACGGGGCTGTTCTTGCTCACTGTACTCGAATCTTTGGCTAAAACGCCTCCCCTTTGAAGATCTCACCTCCCGCCGATCTGGACCCATGTGCAACACCATGGGGCAACCTGGGTTTGACCTCCGCACGGGGCTCCGGGCTCGTTAGGCCG
>NW_027162403.1:0-262 GCF_002600585.1 Cystoisospora suis
CCCTCTGGTGCGGCTCAAGGCCGGTTCACCCTGTCCACTAATGTTTCCTGGCTCCAACAGAGCCAAAACGTTAAGCTTCACTAGAAGCCATCCATTTTACAACAGTTTCCGCGCTTGGAACGAGTTTTGTTTGCACAAAAACACCGACTCCCTCTTGCACACTGCACATGATGGACCGCCTGGCCTAGCTCGACGGCTCCGGCCTGCGGGGATTTCCCTCTGCTTCCGCGTCGGAAGCAGCCTGTGTGTCAGGATTTTACAA
>NW_027162404.1:0-1325 GCF_002600585.1 Cystoisospora suis
TCTGTTCCTCTCTCGCACATCAATGCCCACGTATGCCTCAGAACATGCCATTCGGACAAACTACTTACAGTTATATGGACAGGACCTCGCTTTTAGCTAGCGATACGTTGTGTGCTCTGTCCTGGAAATCGAGCACGGGTCCCAATAAGTGTGCCCCGTGGTCGGTTCCTGATGCGAAACATCTGTCGTCGCATGCAGATGTTGCTGCTGTCCAGCCAGCTCCGTAGCACACCAGACACCCACCCGGCTCGCATGCTGAAACTACAAGTTCTTCACAATGGAGAATAACGGGTCTGCAGTGGTGCTGCCATTCGTGCGGGCATCGCCCTTCTCATTCGTCGCTTTTTCTGGTTACTGCGCACTACTTGNNTTGCAGCCTTCCTCGCCACTGCCTTGTCCGCTGTACTGTGACGACTTCTGCTGGGGGCAAAGACCGCTCCGGTCTGTACGAGTCTGCGTGATGCTGACAGTCTGCATTGCTTTGCTGTTGGGACACTCTCACTGTCTATTTGTGAGGACCCAAATTCGGTCCCGCTCACTGAGGATTTTAGTTGTAGGTCCTCTTGGCTATCTTCCCCCGAAACGAGCCCTCCGGCGTCCGGTCTGAACGCCAATACGAGTGGCCACCGGCTGCGGTGTTGGGGTCTCCGCCAGGAAACGAAATTCACATTGCAAATCAGCAAGCAACTACAAACTGGATAGCAGAGCCCACCACGACCCGCTAAGTGAGGCGTGACGACCCGTGTCCAGTTATCCGTACACACCGTCACTCGTTGCTCCTCTTTTTCATTCCGCTCGTCTCTTTTGAATGGGTAGCTGGAAAGTGAGATCAAGAGGTATTCGCTAAGGCACTGCTTGACACGTCATGTTTCTACGGCTACCAGTTGGCTGAGTGTAAATCATCGGCGTTTGTAGATGCCCCACGGTGAATGACCACGGGACAGCATGGGATGCACACCTGAAGAGCATACCTCATTTCTAGGACGGTCGCTTGTGCTGTCTCCGACCTCTGCGCCCCCTCGCCTGCTTCTAGTCTATTCAGCTGTTTGACTTCTGATTGCAGGCCAGCACACACGACATACATTTTCTTGAAAGCATCTTTCCCTGTTCTGTGGCACTCGTCCACCGCGCGCTGACCGTGGAAGCCTCTGCTGGCTTCTTTTCCTGTCGCCTGCCACGCGACACCACGCACCATCGCGTTTCATGGGCAAGATGGATGACGACTTATGTCTGGTTCCCGATAGCGTAGAGAGTTTCTTAAGAGAGGCAGAGGGATTTGGAGAAGACGAGGAGCCGCCCTTTGATAGCGACCCGTCCTCTGCCTT
>NW_027162405.1:0-443 GCF_002600585.1 Cystoisospora suis
TCCGTTCTGTTGAGAAGGGGTAGCGCCACTTCTGGAAAGTCTGCGAATCGGATGCAGCCCGCTACGGCATCGACTGTCAGCCTTGCGAGGTAATGGAAGCCAAAGCGCACTATGGCGTCCTCAGTTGATTCCTCGACCACCAGGACCCTACCTCTGACGGCGGCCGGTCCGACGCGGAATAGAACGTTAGCTGCAGCGACTACCGGGAGCTCTCCAAGCTTGCTGCGGAATCCTCTCATCTTTCGTTCCTCTGTCCGTTCAAACGAAACACCTGTTGCCTGCAGATGTTGCGCGAGCACTTTCCCGATCAGATTTTCTTCAGCGCCTGAATCCATTACCATTTTGACACGAATATTCTCTATAGTACCCCAGACTCTCGCAGTAAACCGGTCGGAGTCCCGCCTGGCCGAGTCTGCGGCCGCATCTAGCCTGTGGTCGGCCGC
>NW_027162405.1:1057-1295 GCF_002600585.1 Cystoisospora suis
CACATCTTCCTTTGCAGGTTTCTTAGCTTAAGTAGATATTCTCTCATCTGTGCCGGACTGACCCACATGGCCTTCAGATCGTCCAGCTTCCGTTTGTAGTAGCCAAGGGGGTAGCCTTCGTAGGTGGGGTGTTGCAATATCAAATGGTCTCGCATCCTTTCGCACCGCGGGCCCGATTCCGTCAGGAGAGGCTGCAGTTCGGCATGGTATTGGTGTGGGAGGTATTTTAGTAGGGCCT
>NW_027162405.1:1666-2109 GCF_002600585.1 Cystoisospora suis
CCTTGCAGTTGAGTCGCGGGGTCTAGCGGCTGTTGTTCCGCTATTCTCGGACTGCGGGTGGCTTGAGCTGATTCACCTAGTGTCGAAGGAGACGAACTATCCATGTTTTCCGGTAATTCGGCGACACGCCCCAATGCGCCCCGAGACCTGGTTCCGGACAGACGGGGCATCTCAGTTCAATTGGAAAAACGACAGAAACCCGCTCAGCAAGACGGAAAAGGATGTCAGCAGCCACTAAGCAACTAAGCGGCACAGAATCCCACTTCTGACACCAGTAACTGTTATCGTACACGGGGGCGCACCAGGAACTGTTATCGTTCACGAGGGCGCTCTCCCAATCCCAGCGCCCGTGAGTTCGCACTGTGCCGGTCTCGTGGGGGCAGAGTTGCTTCTTGTATGAGTTCCCTTTTTTTAGAGAAGTCACACTTCTCCCCTTTCTGCCC
>NW_027162406.1:0-334 GCF_002600585.1 Cystoisospora suis
AATGTGGTCGCAGACGCTATCAGCAGAAGACCTGACTTAGTTAATACAATTTCCGAAGAAAGACCTAGGCCAAGAGGAACTGGCCTCTCCGAAGAATTTTCAAGATGGAGGAAAGCTTATCAAGAGTGTGCTGATTTTTCCGTACCTTTTCAAGTGGCTGTGAACAACGTCCCTGATGTGTGCGTCGAGGACGACGAGTCCCATGTGCCGAAAGGGGAAGGGGATCACGTGTGGTTCAACCACCGTGAGTATACATGGACTAACAACTTCCTCTGGGTCCGGACCAAGCCGGGCTGGAGGATTTGTGTGCCAGCGGGAACGGTCCGGAAAGACA
>NW_027162407.1:0-317 GCF_002600585.1 Cystoisospora suis
TTGGCGCACTTGATGCAGGCCTTCACAAATACTTCTATGTCCTCGTCCATTCTAGGCCACCAAAAGTGCTCTCTAACTAATACTCTAGTCCTATCTATGCCAGGGTGTCCGGCTAAAACGTGGTCGTGAAAATGTGTGAGGATGTCTTTCCGGACCGTTCCCGCTGGCACACAAATCCTCCAGCCCGGCTTGGTCCGGACCCAGAGGAAGTTGTTAGTCCATGTATACTCACGGTGGTTGAACCACACGTGATCCCCTTCCCCTTTCGGCACATGGGACTCGTCGTCCTCGACGCACACATCAGGGACGTTGTTCAC
>NW_027162408.1:0-245 GCF_002600585.1 Cystoisospora suis
GTTCCCAGGTTGTGGAACCGTCTAGCCACTTGACTAGGAACTTGGGGCCCTGCCTACCCTCCTTATGGTCCAGTATTGCCTCCACCACATATTCATCCTTCCCTATCGGCAGCTGGCCTACCGGTTCCCTCCTCAAGTGTTTGGGCTCTGGTTCGTATGGCCTTAGTAGCGAGACGTGAAATACCGGGTGAACTAACATTGAGGGTGGTAGGTGAAGTCGGGCTGCGTTCGGTCCTACCATCTTT
>NW_027162408.1:689-844 GCF_002600585.1 Cystoisospora suis
GCGGTCGACATCTTGAGTTTGATTCCCAGCTTCTTACAGAACTCTCTCCACAGCTCGCCCGTGAACCTGGGGTCCCTATCGCTTACTATCGCCCTTGGAACTCCGTGTAGTCTTACTACGTCTCTGATTAGCAGCTGCGCTATCCCTTCTGCAGA
>NW_027162408.1:928-2025 GCF_002600585.1 Cystoisospora suis
TCTCTTCCCATGGTGCTTCCGGTATCTCGAGGGGCTGCAATAGGCCTCCGCTCTTCTGTCGGGGTACCTTGTTTTTTGCGCATTTAACGCACGCCTTTACGAACGCCTCTATGTCCCCATCCATCTCTGGCCACCAAAAGTATTTCCTGACTGCTATCCTAGTTCTATCTATCCCTGGGTGCCCAGCTAAGATGTGGTCGTGAAAGTGTGTGAGGATGTCCTTTCTAATCTCTCCCCTAGGCACACAGATCCTCCAGCCCGGCCTCGCCCGGACCCAGAGGAAGTTGTTCGCCCACGTATACTCACGATGGTTAAACCACACGTGATCCCCTTCCCCAGATTCGTTCGTGCGCAGGCCTCGCTTATGATGGCCACGGTCTGTCGCAACGCGGAAGGGTGTGGAAAAATCTTCGCACCTTTGGTAAGCCTTTTCCCAACGCAGGAATTCCTCGGTTAGTCTTTCTCCTCTTGGTCGTGGTCGTTCTTCTTGGATGCTCGTGAGAAGGTCCGGTCTTCGACTGATAGCGTCTGCTACCAGGTTTTGCTTCCCTGGTTTGTAGACCACCTTCAGATTGAAATCCGCCAATTTGTCAATCCAGTACCCCAAACGCGGTGTCACGTTCCTCTGGGATAGCATCCGGCTGAGGGTTGCGTGGTCTGTTTGTACTGTTACCGGCTTTGTTCCTATGAAAGACTTCCGTTTCGTTAGTGCGTAAACTATGGCGAGGAGCTCGCTTTCGTATGCCGGAAGGAATTGGTCCCGCGCGCTTAATTTCCTGGACTCGAAGGCCACTGGTTGTCCGGCCTGTTCCAACACTGCTCCTATCGCGTGTTTCGAGGCGTCCGTCTTGATGACTATGGGTCTTTCGGGGTCGAAAATGTGCAGGTTGGTTGCATGCACTAGGCTCTCCTTCAGGTCGTGCACTGCGCGGCTGTGTTTCGGTCGCCAGTGCATGTCTGAGGTCTCTTTTAAAAGCTGGTGTAGTGGGTGGGCTAGCTTGCTGAAATTCGGAATCAACCTTCTATAAAATCCTACCATCCCCAGAAATCCTCTTAGCTGCTTTCTGTCCTTCAGAATCTCGGGCCAATCACGAATG
>NW_027162409.1:0-221 GCF_002600585.1 Cystoisospora suis
AAACGAGCGTTGGCCGGGTTGTACCGGCAGTCCTGGAACCAGAACAGCACGTGAGTGATGCGGACACGCTCAGCATGCGGAGTACCACGAGGCACAAGGTGACGGCGAAGCAACCGAGCAAGATCAGGCTCCAACGAGAGCAAACACAAACGCCACCATCGACGCAAACGGACATCATGGAGCTCGTTAACGCGACCGGGACGCTCCACGCGCGGCGGCAG
>NW_027162409.1:674-903 GCF_002600585.1 Cystoisospora suis
GCACAGGCAGTCACCAGAGATAGCACCACAATGGGACAAATCGTCCAGAACTCCGGGAAAACAAAACAGGATACAAGACGTACCTTGCTCGCGAATCGGCAGGCGGAAGATCCCAGAAAGAGCCCAGCAGCACACAACAACCGCATCGTTATGGAACGGGATCGTGCCAGCA
This sequence comes from Cystoisospora suis, assembly GCF_002600585.1. Taxonomy (NCBI): domain Eukaryota; phylum Apicomplexa; class Conoidasida; order Eucoccidiorida; family Sarcocystidae; genus Cystoisospora; species Cystoisospora suis. Next base: position 847 of record NW_027162409.1, read on the forward strand.
GCCACGGCAAAACGAGACAACGCACCAGGGCCATGCCATCTCGGACTCACTCTAACT
>NW_027162410.1:0-2226 GCF_002600585.1 Cystoisospora suis
GACTGACTTCCAAAAGCGAGCCATCGCCGCACGCGAGGAAGGAAAGGCACGGAGGCATCTACTGCGTCGGGTTACAGGGACAGACGGCGCTTCTTTCCAATTCTTTTTGTAATAGCCAGGCATCTATGACCTATCGCCAGAGACCCCGCCGGGCGACAGCACCAGCCGTGGCGTCCGGCTCTCAGGTTGACGAAGCACCTCTAGCGCGGAAAGGGTCATTTCGCGTCCTTGCCACGCAAGCGGAGTGGGCAGAAGCTTTCGACTTCACTCTGTCGCGTCGACACAAACGAAACAGTCTGAACCTGCGCACACGATCGCCTGAGAAGAGCCAGCACCTGTTTGGGTGCTTCGTGGTCGGTATCTCCGCAGTGAAAAGCAGCGGGCTACCTGTCTCGGCCAAAGCTATCTACGCTTTGAGACACCGGTTTGGGGAAGGCAGCTATTCATTGTTGGTTCGGGAACAAAAAAAGCGTGCCACCTTCGTTCCCTCAACCTCAGCTATTCTCTTCACCCTCGGCGGCAGTACAAGAACCTGCCGAAGGGGACAAACGGCCAGTCGGACACAGCTGCCCGCTGACCAACTACCTGTGCATAACAGTTATTACATTGCCGAGTCGCCACGACGACTGATGTATACACCGTGGTGAAGACCAGTCCAGCACCCCAGGCACCCCCAGGTGCAAGTACAATGCCACTCACCCATCCCGTTCCGGGAAATGAGGCAGCTGCGGTACATCCGGCTTTGCCGAAGCAGTGCCGTCAGCATCTGTCGTAACGACTTCAACTCATGCCGATAAGTAACCGGCATATATTTTCCTACCTCTGGACCGTCACAATACGGATGTGGGATACATATCCGTGAACGGGGCAGGTAAAATGTGGTCTACCTCCTCATCGGAGTTTGCACACGAGATGGCGGCACCATATCTCCACGTAAAAGCATTTCCATGATCCACGGACTGAGATTTCCGCTGCCAAGAGGTTCTTTCACTCGGCAATCCATACACGGGCACCTGCTCGAAAGCGCCCGTGTCTGAAACTGTGGAGCTTTTCTAACACAGCTTGTTTCTCGCGTTCCTGACAGAAGCAAAAGGTACGTAGGCTCACAACTTCCACTTCACAAAAAGCCCGCGGTTCGACGCGTTGCTCTTTCAGTGAGAGAGCACGCGGTGATACCCCGGATGCAGTTTGGTCGTTTGCAGCATCTCCGCGCTCCCGCGACGGTTTTGACAGGAAAGCTCCTCCTGGCTGAAGATGAATTGATTCACTGATTCCTTTCGAGCGCGTGAGCTGTATCCGATAGCCGTCCTTTGCACCTGCGGCTTTCTGTATACCCAAAAATAACAGCCATACGACGTCTCTAATCTGACTACCAGCACCAGAAAGCAGCGGTGCGGCGCGACGCTCCGCTATCTAAATAGAGAGGCCTTAGCCCCGACGGAGCGTCCCGATGGTTCTTGGAGTATGATGTGCCCTCGGGGTCAGACTATGAAGCCGCACACCGGACCATATGCCTTCCCAGAGAGAACACGTCTGGAAACTCTCCCGGCCATGGCGAACACAGCTAAGCCCCTATCACCCTTAGCTTCCGGGAGACGGCCTCGCCTGGCTGGGCCCTGAGACGGCGAAGCCGGGGAAGAATGCGTTGTGGTGAGGGCGGAGGAGTGAGGCGGGGTGCGAGAAGGGCAGGGGGCGGCGGAGGCGGAGGAAAGGGGTTGAGAACGAAGGGAGAAGGGGGTGAAACAGGACCGTCTGATGAGCGACTGCGGGGGGTGGCGAAGGGGGCGGGGGCGAGGGCGAAGGCGGGGGGCGAGGGTCGGCGCCGGGATCTCTTACGTTTTCTCTGCTTCGGCCCCGTAGTCCCCGTTTGCACTTGTGCAAAAGATAGAAAACGAGAAGGGTAGCTGAAACTGCAAGTGTGCTAGAACCGACAATTCTAGGGCGCAAAGCCCGCGAGAGCGTTGCGTGGCTTCGCGTCCTGCTTGGCCTCTTCCGTCCATCCTCTGCTACTTCGGAATCTTGTACTTGAGGGATGCTTAGTCCATCCTTTTGAACTGGGTGCTCAGAAGGAGCTGCATCAGGCGTTTCTGAATGTTCCCCCCTGTCCTGTGCCAGGTACCCTTTCTCTCCAACCCTGCTGTCAGTCACAGGAGTTGCCTGCTGGCCCTGTCCGTCGGAAGAGCCAGCAGGCAGCTCCTGTGTGCCGGCGGCTGCCCCCGCCAAGCA
>NW_027162411.1:0-132 GCF_002600585.1 Cystoisospora suis
TGCCGCTTAGTTGCTTAGTGGCTGCTGACATCCTTTTCCGTCTTGCTGAGCGGGTTTCTGTCGTTGTTTTTCCAATTGAACTGAGATGCCCCGTCTGTCCGGAACCAGGTCTCGGGGCGCATTGGGGCGTGT
>NW_027162411.1:576-946 GCF_002600585.1 Cystoisospora suis
GCCCTACTAAAATACCTCCCAGACCAATACCATGCCGAACTGCAGCCTCTCCTGACGGAATCGGGTCCGCGGTACGAAAGGATGCGAGACCATTTGATACTGCAACACCCCACCTACGAAGGCTACCCCCTTGGCTACTACAAACGGAAGCTGGACGATCTGAAGGCCATGTGGGTCAGTCCGGCACAAATGAGAGGATATCTACTAAGAAACCTGCAAAGGAAGATGTGTCAGAAGCCAAACATACCCAACGCAGTATGGGATGAAGAGACGCTGCGGAGTGCTTACTTGGACGCTCTACAGGCCAGGATGACTCATCTAGTGGTTGCCTGTGGAGATTTCACTCAGCTGACCCTGGAACAACTGCAGG
>NW_027162412.1:0-667 GCF_002600585.1 Cystoisospora suis
CAATGGAAAACAGGAGGATAGTAACAATTCTTTTTTTCCGGGAGAAAGAAGCTTTTCAGGTTTCGGAGAGTTGAAGAGGGAGAATTTTACCCTCAGTTTGGAATTGGGAAAGCACCAGTCCCTGTTCGGAGGGGGTTTTCGATTGTGAACGTGGGACCTGGAGTCCCCGGACCTCTTGTGAGAAAGGAACTTTTCCCTATGAAGATCCGTGCGGCGTGTTGATTCTGAGTCAAGTCGGTAGACTGAGAGAGAATGTCAAGACGTGAGAGCTGAAACAAACGAACAGGTGTCAGTGAGGATGTTCCGGTGTGATTGTGGGTGAGTGCGAACGGAATTCCACGTGAATGATGAACTTCAGACCGATATTTTGAGGCTTTGTGAGTGCCGAATTCGGGAGCCGAGGCCCCGAAGGGATTATCCCCCGTGTGTGGTGTTTTCGAGAAGAGAACCTGGCCAGTAGGAATTGACTAAGTGGTGCGTGAGAGCGTTGAACAGGTCTCAGAGGAAGACCGCTGACGGAACCCAACTCTGGGGCGAGCGAGTTGGCAGAAGAAGCTAGGGGGAAAGACTATCACGAGCTCTCCAGTTCTTCTACATGCGTCCACAAGCTAGCATCCACATCCTCATTCGACTCAAGCACATGCTCCGGACCTTACTCTATATTCAC
>NW_027162412.1:697-1300 GCF_002600585.1 Cystoisospora suis
ACGACCGCACTTAGTTATCGCTTGATACTGACGGGAAACTATCTCTAGACGCCCCACTGCGCCTGGGTCAAAGCGGCAGTGCGGAGCACATAACTTGAGAACCGTGACACGGCTAGAGCCGCCTAAGTTGGTGTCTACACGAAGTTCGTGGTTGCGACGCAAGCCTGTGTGGCCGTCGCGAAGGTGTGACTGAGGAAGGTTGGCCTGTGTGGCCATTCTCAGACTTTGCGTGTGAAAGAGAGGTTGAATGAGTGGAAATAGAGTTTGAGGGACGTATGAGTGTAGCGTCACTCGGGAACTGAGCCTATCGAACATACGCGCGCCCCAAGCCATCGGCCAGAAGAAAAGGCGAGTCGCTAGCGGGCCTGCAAGAGAGTCTCATAGATGGATCCTAGGGGATCCTAACGCAGAAATTAAAGAGACATCCTTGAGTGTGCAATTTACGAGTACGTATGCCTGAGGGGAGGCCTTTGGAATCTGTGTACAAGCTTTCATGCGCGATAAGCCATCCCGCAACGTCGTTCCCCACCCTTTTCGCAACTCGACTACGTCGAGCTCCCCGAGGGAGAGATTCCCTCGCCATCCCGTAATTGGGAGTGTTTC
>NW_027162413.1:0-505 GCF_002600585.1 Cystoisospora suis
GGATGGAGTGGGTCCGAAGAAACACTCCCAATTGTGGGATGGCGAGGAATCTCTCCCTCGGGGAGCTCGACGCAGTCGAGTTACGAAAAGAGAGGGGGAAGGGCGTTGCGGGGTGGCTTATTGCGCATGAAAGCGTGTACACAGATTCCAGAGGTCTCCTTTCAGGCACATGTCCTCGTAAGCTGCACACTCAAAGATGCTTCTTTAATTTCTCCGTTAGGATCCCCTAGGATCCATCTATGAGACCCTCTTGCAGGCAAGCTAGCGACTCTCCTCTTTTTCTAACAGATGGTTTGGGACGCGCGTATGTCCGATCGGCTCTGTTCTCGAGTGACGCCACACTCATACGTCCTTCAGACTCTATTTCTACTCATTTGACCTTTCTTTTACACGCAAAGTCTGGAAACGGCAACACAGGCCAACCTTCCTCAGTCACACCTTCGCGACGGCCACACAGGCTCGCGTCGCAACCACGGACTTCGTGTAGTGTAATGATTCTTGGTGT
>NW_027162414.1:0-399 GCF_002600585.1 Cystoisospora suis
CTCAGACGCTCGGAGAGAGCTACCTCTCCCAAAGGCTTCGCCGAGAGCGCGGCAGTTGCACGGGGAAGGTGCGCACGCCTGCTCAGCTCAAAATCCCTACAACAGAACCTCGGTGGTCAGGATTGTTTGGTGAGAGAAATCGACGAGGTCTGACTGGCGTGCACACTTCTTTACTGGCTCCTGCAAGTCCTCGATGCCCGCGAACCTACGCAACCAGACGCCACTCTCCTCGATAGGTAGCTGCATGCAGTTCTGTTCTCCCCGAGGTGAAGAAAGGAGAGAAGATGGTTCTTTGCACGCTGTCATCGCCGATTTTGTTTCTCTGTGATGCTTTCCAGCCCATGCCAGTCCTGGTTCCTTCGTTCCTCTTCTCGCCGGAACCAGGACTGGCATGGGCTG
>NW_027162415.1:0-218 GCF_002600585.1 Cystoisospora suis
AAAGGACTAGGCGGACACCTCTTAAGGTGCACCAGAGACAGGAGGAGGAGATAAGGTCAACAGAAAGAGTTAGGGGGGGTGAAAAGGATTTGGTTTCAGATGTAACGGAGGAGGATTATGCTAAATTAGCCATTATGAGGCCTTGGATCGAAGGGTTAGCTCTGCCTTATAAAAGAGCTCGACAGGAATGGGAGCGAGAGGCACCATGGGAGGTGCCC
>NW_027162416.1:0-233 GCF_002600585.1 Cystoisospora suis
GAAAAGATAGATAGGTAGATAGACGGAAATTCTGAATTGCAAGTTGCTTTCTCCTCTCTCTTCTCTTCTTTCTTCTGCGTTGTCGCATCTCTTCTTTGATCTTTGTACATCTAGATGCCTTCCTGCGGACGAACGTGTCATTCCTTCGTGCACGTCCCCAGCATCTCTCTTCTTCATCTCCTGATCTTTCTCTCGTCTTCAACGAATAAGAAGGATAGATAGAAAGAAAGAAA
>NW_027162417.1:0-311 GCF_002600585.1 Cystoisospora suis
AGATGGCCCGGTTCTCCACAGGTGTAACAGGTAACATGATGCATTCCTGTTCTCCCCTTGTCTGTACTCTTAAATCCAATTCCCCTGTTCTCTTCTCCTCTCACTTCCCATGATTCCCGTTATTCTCTCCGAGGGTAGAAGTCAACCGAACGATTAATAGGACTCCTAAACTGGTGCCCGTATCCTCTATATCCCCCCTGATTGAAGTATCCCGGTCTCTGAAACTTAATCTCAGGCCTACGATGGATGATTATCCCTTGGCCAGGACTCAACGGCGGCGGATTCCCTTTGTCAAATGGACTCGGCTTCCA
>NW_027162418.1:0-390 GCF_002600585.1 Cystoisospora suis
GGATAATTACGTTCCTGGCAGGTTAGGGGGCGTGAAAGAAACGCAACTGGCTTTTCCCACGCCTCATGCTCCTGCACTAACACAGCACCCAAGGCACAATCAGAGGCATCTGTATACAGAATGAACTCTTTTTCGAAGTCCGGCAGGGACAGCACCGGAGGGCTAGATAACAACTTTCTCAGTTGATCTACCGCATTTTGTTCGCTGGCCCCCCAGGTGAATGGCGCGTTTTTCCGTAGAAGGCGTGTGAGTGGAAGCGCAATAGATGCGAAGTGGGGCACAGACATTCTGTAATACGAAGCTAACCCGTAAAATCTCCTCACTTCCTGCTTATCTTCCAGGGGTGTCTTCCAGTTAGCTAGGGCTTCTATTTTCTTCGGGTCTGGTGAC
>NW_027162419.1:0-482 GCF_002600585.1 Cystoisospora suis
CTAGACCAAGAGGGCTCCTAGTAGAGCCTAATAAGTGTAATAAGGATAGGGAAGCCTATCCAGAACCTCGAAGCTCAGGAAAATTCAATAAAACACGGAAATACCAGAAAGGCCAGGAACAGGCCGAACCCGAGGACTAATATTCGGGCAGCCAAGCTGACCCACGGACCCGGAGAGCAAAACTACGGTCCGTGGATTTTTGGAAGTCAACATCAGGGCTCCTAGAGGAGCCTAATCAATAGCTAAACCACCTAGCATAGCTAGCACACTCGTAGATAACCTAAAAGAGGCCAAAGGAGGCCAGGAATTCGCTCGCGGGAAATTCTCCCGCCTTAGAAGCAGCATGCGCTGGCGGCCGCAAGACAACGGGCGCCGCGCGCAGAAAAGCCAAAGGCGGTCCGGTAAGGTGAACCGCACGCTTTTCACTCGAACAAGGGATCAATGGAAAGCAAAAGGCACTTGCTAACCATTGAGCCGCAGTT
>NW_027162420.1:0-466 GCF_002600585.1 Cystoisospora suis
AAGAATGAGTTCGTGAAAAGAAGACAGGAGGGAAACTGATGGCTCTCGGTGCGTGGGGAGTTCACTCGAGAGCAACTAAAGGGGCTCCCCGTGTAGCAAAGCTACGAGATGAGAAGTGGCTAGGAGTATATTTGTTTGAAGCGTGTGAATCAAGAAGGGAATGGTTACCTGCAGTAGCTATCAAGGCGCGGAGGCTAGGGAAGTATAATCAAGACGTGATGAAGGTCAAGAGAAACCCCAGGGAAGGTGTATGCTTCGTGCTAACTGAATGGAGTAAAGAGATTTCAAGACCGGTAGGTTGGAAAACTAAGGTGAGGGAAACTAGTGAAACCGTTGGGATGAAAACGAAGTTACGTACAGGAATCACGAAAGAACTAGAAGATCTGTTGATTCCGAACAGCAAAATTCCTCCTAAAAATAAAAAGATCTATATGGGTAGAAAAAGCTTGATAGTCCCAACCTTAGG
>NW_027162421.1:0-426 GCF_002600585.1 Cystoisospora suis
CAAACGGAAGCTCCCAGAAAAAAAGAAGCAAGGAAAAAGGGCAAGAAATAGGGAAAATCGACGGAAGGCCACCCCGACAGCAACCGGCCTCGACGTCCAGCCAAGACAGAAGCAGAGCCAAGAAGAGGGAAGGCAGACCTACACGCAGCAAATAGCACATAGAAGGAAAGAGAAACACGTTTGGATGCCAACCATAACAAAATACAAGAAAAAGAAAGGACTTTGGCACAGTTCAGGCCAAGGGAGAGAGCTACGAGGAACGCCACGCGACAGGGCAGAAGCGCATGCAAGGGCGAAACCCAAGTTTCGAAGCCCACGATCGGCGCCAGAGGGTGAGAACGGAAAGGTAAAGACTGGAAATCGAGAGGGAAGCATAGCCAGAGGTAAGGAAGGGTGCTATGCAATCACTACGACACAAGGAAACCA
>NW_027162422.1:0-425 GCF_002600585.1 Cystoisospora suis
CAAACGGAAGCTCCCAGAAAAAAGAAGCAAGGAAAAAGGGCAAGAAATAGAGAAAATCGACGGAAGGCCACCCCGACAGCAACCGGCCTCGACGTCCAGCCAAGACAGAAGCAGAGCCAAGAAGAGGGAAGGCAGACCCACACGCAGCAAATAGCACATAGAAGGAAAGAGAAACACCTTTGGATGCCAACCATAACAAAACACAAGAAAAAGAAAGGACTTTGGCACAGTTCAGGCCAAGGGAGAGAGCTACAAGGAACGCCACGCGACAGGGCAGAAGCGCATGCAAGGGCGAAACCCAACTTTCGAAGCCCACGATCGGCGCCAGAGGGTGAGAACGGAAAGGTAAAGACTGGAAAGCGAGAGGGAAGCATAGCCAGAGGTAAGGAAGGGTGCTATGCGATCACTACGACACAAGGAAACCA
>NW_027162423.1:0-262 GCF_002600585.1 Cystoisospora suis
CATTCCCGGTTCGCTCTTCGACTTCCCCCCGTTGCTTGCTGACTTCCGCGATTCGCCCGGTCTTCGGCACTGCTGAAAACTTCGTCGCTTGCACCTTTCTGTCACGGTTCTCAAGTTATGAGCTCCGCGCTACCGGTTCGACCCAGGCGCAGTGGAGCGTTTTGAGATAGCTTTCCGTCAGTATCAAACGATAACTAGGTGCGGTCGTGCCGCCGGACACCCAATCACATGCGGGTACGGTGGTGGTCAACACTCAGTAGCC
>NW_027162424.1:0-2421 GCF_002600585.1 Cystoisospora suis
TGACTACTCCTAACCTAGTAGGGTTTACGGTTTGCCATTCATGCTGCGGCGGCGGTCGTGCTGTCCGCTCTTGTCGGTATACCCGGAGTGGATGGCAGTTTTGGCCGCCAGCTTGCAAACATGTCAGGCGCTCTCCGTACCAGCGCCTCTCCCTCTATAGTTATCGAAATACCCGCGCACCCCGGGTCATCTCAGGGGGCCGCGGTCACTGTAAAGCACGGGCCTTCGTCGGAGCGAGCTGGCGGGGCTGCTCATCCGTACCCATCTGGTGTTCAGTCAGCCGGAGCTTCTTCTTTCCAGCAGTATCCTGGCCCTCCTCAGCCGCCCTACCCCTCCGCTGCTCAGATGCCGCAACCGCCGTATCCTTCCACCCCGCATATGGCTTACCCAGCGGCCAGTCCGGCTTCTCAACCGTTTTACCCAGCTCAACCGGTTTACCCATCTCAGTTTCCTTATCCATCTCACCCGCCTTACCCTTCCGCTGGCCCCGTGTCTCATCCGCCTCACCCTTCAGCCGGCCCCGTTCCTCAACCGCCTTATCCCCTTGTGGATTCCATGCCTCGGCCTTCTTATCCTTACGCTCCGGTGACCCCCCACCCTCAGGCTCCTCCTCCGGGATTCGCGCCGCACGTGTTCGGTGTGCCGCACCCAGGAGGTAGTACGCCGTTATCATCTGCACTTGCTCCTAATCAACCCTCTCGGTCGCCGGGGGGGTCCTCAGTCGTCATATCATTGTCTGATCCCGAGCGCACTGAACGCCAGGGAGACGAAGCTTTCAGAAAGGTCCTCGAGGACATAGAACAGAAGAACGAGAAAAAGTCTAGTACTATGATGGGCAAGATTGGAAAGGGGTTGGTGGGCAGTCTTGCGGCGGTTGGTGCGGCTGCCGTTGCAGCGACAACGGTGACGGGTATAAAGTCCCGCGGCTTACGCGCCACAACTACAACGGCCGCTCCTGGTAGCGGCTCGCCACCTAGGTATCCTAGCGCGCCCCCTCCTCCATACCCCAGTGCCCCCCATCCTCCATACCCCGGCGGTCCCTCGTCTTCGAGCTTTTCGGGGTTGCCGGGAAAAGGGAACTGGTGAGAGGTATAGCAGTGATGAGGAGAGCCTTAGAACGAGGGCGTTTTGTGCACAGTAGACTGCTGGAGCGTTATGGTTAGGTAAAAGCAAGAGTGGTAGGACGCCGGACAGGCAAAATGCAGGGGAAGACAGTAGCAGGAGATTACATGCCTTGCCACTGCACTTCTGTGCAGTGCCAAGGCATATAATCTCGGTTTTGTTGAGTATGTGTGTGTATTCGGCTCCTGGAATGAACTTTTCTCGCCCGTTAATCCGGATGGCTGAGGGTGGTCAGTTAAGTATGCTGCTGCTTTTCTAGGTTAAAACGGGGCAACAAGTTTTTGAACGAGTGGCGTTCGTTTTTGTGGGAGAGAGGAAGGCGTGTTCTAGTAGTCCGTCACAGTGATTGGCGCGTTGGTGTTAATTGTCACCCCATACGGGATCATGGACGGAAGGAAGTTGTTCAATGTTGGCATTGTCAAGAACGAACAAGAATTTATTCAGCGCAGCACTTGACCCGGAGCTGTGAAGCCTCTGCCTTCCGTTGCGCTGTTTTTCAGCGTTGTTGAAAGGCCAGTGAATCATTTGGCCATGCGAAACGTCGTACAGGTGTGACTCAGTAGCGACAGTGCCGTAGGCAGGTTTAAACGCCAACCACGTCGAGTTCGGAAGACACGGGCTTCAGAAAGAGAGTATTTCTATGCGTGCCCAGTGCCCGATAACGGCGACAAGTAACAGGCAGATTTTCTGGATTCTTTCGTTCACGTACGCGTAATGCTTCTCTTGCAACGGGGAGCGTGCAAGGAGGATCATCGGGAGATTCGCTCTCCATAAGGAATTGGGCAAATCTGTCGCCCGACGCTGCGCAGGGGGTTGGCATTCGAACAGTTGGAGAGGTTCGCACCAGGAAACTGTAGAGCACAGAGGACTTGAACGGACGACATGCAGAGTGGGCAGAGGACTCTGCCACAGTTACCTAGTTCTTTCCGCCGAAAAGGGATGCCGTTTCATCTCGTGGTGTTTGACTGTCAGCCCGTGATGCAGAAATCTTTCATGACATGTCTCGAAAAGGCATACGCGTGATCTTCGGTTGTGTCATCGGAGATCTGCAGCGTTGGGTACTTTGCGCGGTAGAGGTTCAGTTAGTGTAGTGGTGCTAGCACATGCTGGCCGCTTTTTCTCTTTGGCACTGCCGGCAAACGCTTTTATGAACGGCCACGTACAGAGATCGGAAGCTTGCCAGGAGATAAACTTGACCGTACCTCCACTAAATTCTTTCCAGGTTGCCTCTTCGTCAGTACAGAGCGCTGGTGGGCGGTGCTTCGTGTGGCTAGGATATGCTTAGATCTTACCGTACTC
>NW_027162425.1:0-204 GCF_002600585.1 Cystoisospora suis
TTTCTTCTTCTTCATCAGGTGCAGCGGATGATATCCGTAAAGCGAGCCGCTTAGCTCGTCTGTTGGTAATGCAATTTGGCATGAACGAAGCCTTAGGACTTGTCGACTACGGAGGTGGAGGACAAGACGGCAGCGATCGCACTTTCTATAAACCTTACTCTGAATATACAGCACAAGTAAGACTCTCTCTCTCTCTCTTTCTCT
>NW_027162425.1:690-826 GCF_002600585.1 Cystoisospora suis
TTTAATCTATCTTTAATCTCTTTGTTGTGTATGAAATAGAAGTAGAAGAGGAAGAAGCCCTGTAAATGTAAGGAAATATAAGTGCGTGTCGGTCTATATGTGTATCGACCTTCCCTCTAAGTATGTATATCTCTAT
>NW_027162426.1:0-1175 GCF_002600585.1 Cystoisospora suis
TCTGTCTTTTCTCTATCTCTCTTTTTCCTATCTGTCTATCTAGCTCGAGTCTATCCACCTACGTCCAATTCATGTATCTACTTCTATCTTTTCTACCTATCTCTCTCCTCCTGTATCTACCTATACATCTCAAGTCTGAAGTGTACGTACACCCCGGTTGCATGTGACAGCAACGATTTTTCTCTCCTTCTTTTTCTTTCCTTTTGAGTGTCTCGAGGATTTAGGCAGGAAACTTCAGCAGGACGTTCATCGTTTGCGAGGCTGTCTACTCACGACAACTAGATATCTCTCTTCTTACGGTAAATCTCTCTCTCTCTCTTTCTCGCGCATTTATCACCCAATTCTCCTGCCTTGTTTGTCTCTCTTTCTCTCTTTCTTTCTCTCTCTCATTTTTAACACCTCTCTTCCAAAGAGGCAACACATTAGGTATGTACACTATCTATCTTTCTTTCTTTGATGTATCTACCTTATCTCTCTGTCGTCTTTGTCTATCTTCAAATCTTTAATGTATCTTGGATCTATCTTTAGTCTCTTTCTCTATCCTTTCTTTGGCGTATGTACTTATCTAAGTTGAATGTGCCTGTCATTTCTCTTTTCTTCTTTTTTGGTCTATCTCTATGAGCTCCATCGATCTCGATTGCCTGGCCTCTAACATGTTGTCTTTTCTTTTTCAAGTGTATGTACACCTCATTGTTGTTTCTCTTCTTATCTTCAGCGTCTTCACGTCTTCCTCTATCGTCTCTTCAGTCTCAAGAGCCTTCGCCTGCACTTTTTGTCGACAAGAAAAAGTCGAAGAAGAGAAGAAGATGCGAAGAGATTCTCGAACTTAAGAGAGAAGAAAACCTCCTAATCTCGTTAGCTCAAGGAACGGCGCAGGATCTCTATCATGTAGAGAAGTCGACCCAGGATCTTCTTCTCTCCGCTGCTGCTCTAGTAGAAGAAGAGCAAAAAGGAGATGGAGGAGAAAGCGAAGGAAAGGCGAAAGAAAAGGAGAAGACACAAGAGAGAGAAGATTCCTTATTCTCACAAGCCAATCCTCGTCAAATAGAAGAACATGACGCATGCACTCTACTCATCAACGTAAATCTATCTATCTATCTTTAATCTATCTATCTATCTTTAATCTATCTATCTATCTTTATCTATCTATCTATCTTTACTCTATCTATCTATCT
>NW_027162427.1:0-603 GCF_002600585.1 Cystoisospora suis
TAAACGTTGGTGCCAGGAAGAAGGTTGCTTCTTCCTGGCACCAACGTTTAACTGCTGTACCGAAAGGCAGACAATAACGCGGCATTGAATCGTCCGGTTCGCGCCAACTCCGCGGTGCCTGCACTCTATTTGCCCGATGGGACTGGGACTCGCGTACTACCGGGACCTGCGTGCGCCACACACTTACTTGGGCGGAGACATCGCACTGGTAAGTGTATATAGTCGTGTCCACTCGGGCGGGTGCGTCGCCTTGAGAGCGCCGCCACGTTTCTGACGCTCAGGACGAAAGTGCCTCTGCTTTCGGTGTCCCTTTGCGCTATGCAGTGGGCACGTGCAGCCAATTTGGGGTCGGACCTTGTTTGGACTGCCAGTTTGGAAGCTGGAGAATGAAACGCTAGTGGCTCTCGCGCTAGCATGTACCTTAAGCTGAACGAGCTCTCATGTTGTCCGGCTTAGCCTCTTGGATCGTAGACTCGTTCTCTGGAGATCCGTTTCTCTTTGAGCATGCCCGTTTCCGCAACTACGCCGGCGTAGCCTCCTGTCTCGGACAGCAAGTAAACTAGTATCGCTGGTACTCAATGTGTCACACACGGCGCTGTGCAT
>NW_027162428.1:0-1053 GCF_002600585.1 Cystoisospora suis
CAAGAGCCGTGTCAGGATGAAGAGAAGGAGAAGCAAATGACTAAGGAAGGAGAGAAAAGAAAGAAAGAACTAATGAAGATAAAAGAAGAAGAAGAGGAACAAGAAGAAAGTAAAAAAGAAGACGAAGAAGAAGTTAAGAAGAAGGAGAAGCTGGAAGACCCGCAAAAAAGTCATGAGAAGGATCTTCTCCTCATAAAGAAAGAGAAAGAGGAAGAAGAAGAAAAAGAAAAAGAAGGAAATCGTAAGAAGAAGAATGAAGAAGAAGAAGAAGGAGATAGTAAGTCTTGCTCTACAAGAACGTCTCGGAGCGGGGAGACTGCTTTTCCTCTTCCTCCTCCTCCTTCTCCTTCAAAGTCTTGTCAACATATCTCTACTTTCTCTTCTTTCCGCGCTTCTTCTTCTTCTTCTTCTCCCTGTTCTTCTCCTTCCCATCTAGGACGCCGACACCATCAAAATACTCAAGCTATATCTTCTTTTTCCTCTCCCTCTCCATCTTCTTCTTCTTCCTCGTCCTCTTCTTTCTCTTCCTCTTCCCCTTCGCCATCTGTCCCGTCTTTCCGTCGTATAGAAGACTGCCATGAGGGTAGAGAGGGAGGGAGATTTTCTTTCGCTCTTTCAAAGAAGAGAAGAAATCTGCGAGAGACTGTCTTTCTTCTCCATTGTTCTATTCCTCATGAAGTGGCTTGTTTCTATCAGAAGAAAGTGCAAGCTTTAGGAGGTCGTGTCTATTCCTTCTATCGCCTCCCTTCTCTTCCTTTCCCGACTTCTGCGTCTTCGGTCTCCTTCCCAACACACACGCATATCGATCATGCTGACAGTGACTTAGAGATAGACAGGAAAAGCAAAGAAATAGAAGAGAAGAAGAAGGAGAACAAGATGGAGAAAGATGAAGATAAAGATGAGGAGAAGAAAGATCTGTTTGATCTTCTACAAGAGATTTTCTTCGATCAAGAAGAAACAGAAAGAAACGTCTCGAAGATAGATAGATCGAAAAAGCAAAAGGAGATAGGAATGGGGTTTGACGGTATGAGGAGTGCATATGTAAGATATCTG
>NW_027162429.1:0-229 GCF_002600585.1 Cystoisospora suis
AACGGGAGAGCAGCAGACCGAGGGCACATCAAGTGCAGCAGCCGCGAATACGACAAGCAGATCGAACGGAGTTTCCAGAAGGCAAGAACGGCCAGATCACGCACTCAGCGACCCAACAATCAAGAGACGGGCTCAACAGGAGCATACCCGGAGAAGGACAGCCCCGGAGAAGGCGAATCCATCTCACCAGAGCCTTGAGCATCCCCAGCAGATCATCGCCGCATCGCCT
>NW_027162429.1:709-1199 GCF_002600585.1 Cystoisospora suis
AAGTTCGCGACGACCGCACTTCCCGACTCACCCGCGCCGCCACGCCAAGTAGCACGGCAGCCACATAGCATACACACAAGACCAGTAGGGCTCCTAGTGGAGCCTAATAAGTGTCGTAAGGATAAAGAAGTCTATCCGGAGCCTCGAAGCTCAGTAAAATTCAACAAAACAGGGAAGTACCGAGAAAGCCAGACTTAGGCCGAACGAAAGAGCCTATATACGGGCAGCCTAACTGACCCACGGACCGGGAGGGCAAAACTGCGGCCCGTGGATTTCGGATAGGCAGTATTAGGGCTCCTAGGGGAGCCTAGCCAATGAGTAAAGCACCTAGCATAGCTAGTATAGTCCTAGAAAGCCCAGAAAGGCCAGAAGAGGCCAAGGAATTCCACGCGGGAAATCCTCCCGCTTTAGAAGCTGCATGCGCCGACGGCCGCGAGACAACGGGCGCCGCGCGCAGAAAAACGGAAAGCAGTCCGGTAGAGCAAACCGC
>NW_027162430.1:0-996 GCF_002600585.1 Cystoisospora suis
GGGGGGGGCAGCCGTTGGGAGTGCTACCTGGGTCTGGGGCTAAACCTCTAAACGAAAACTCGATACGTCACGCCATGGCAATAGTTTTGCCTTCGTTTTTGGTCGTCTGCACATTCCTGACGCCGCTGTTTGTGGTCCCGTGTGGCAAAGTTCGTTGCAGTGATAACGCGTTTCGTGCCGTCCTTAGAGCACACGGTAGTGTGGGATCTCTCAGCTGCCTCTGTTAATAGGGTGGACGTGAACCCCTCATACGTGAGTGTTTGGCCCTGCTACTCTCCAGTTGGGTTTGTCGGTACGTGGTTGGCCTCGTAAAGATTTCCTGATTTGTTTGACTGTGTCCTCTTTTCTGTCTGCGGATTGTTTCCGCTGAATGTTGAATCTACTTTACGCCTTTCCGTCACGGTCGCTTGCTAGTTCTCGTAGAGCAGGCGTGCCACGACAAGTTTTAGGAGCAAGAGAAAGAGGAGACATAAAAAATTTACCTGGCGTTTTCTCTTTCTTCTCTGCTCAGTCAAGTGTTCAGGCCCGTGGACACCAGCCAGTAGCAGGTCTTCGCGAAGGAGCTCGGTTACGGCNNCGGCGGAAGGCTTCATCCGGGGTACTCCGTAGCGTTCAATCTGTACAGTTTCCGGAGTCACACCCGTAGGTTTGCGCACTCCGCTCACCACAACCAGTGGTAGCCGCTTGATGTCCTAATCATACGGGAGGGGGCAACATATGCCGGCGGGCCCTCCGTGTTTGAACGAACACGCGGGCCAGTGGTTCCGTGCAGTCTCGATCTCCGCGGTGGGCCGACGACGCTCCTGATTTGTTCCGCATGAGTGCTGACAAGTGGACATTTGTGCGTGTAAGTGGCATACATTCCGACCCCGAGGTGACTGACCCTCAACGGCCTACATCTTGGCATCACATTCGTCAGCTGAGCGAACACTCACAGTTCGTCGTGTTCGACCACCGTTCTCTCTGTGCATGGTACTTTTGCACAGCCGAGACCAT
>NW_027162431.1:0-144 GCF_002600585.1 Cystoisospora suis
TACGAATGGAACGTTATGCCCTTGGGGCTCGCTAATGCACCCAGTGTCTTTCAATCTGTGATGCACGAAGTGTTGGGAGATCTGCTTGACAGGACCGTAGTGGTGTACTTAGACGATATACTAGTTTTCAGTAAATCCGCAGAG
>NW_027162431.1:593-5528 GCF_002600585.1 Cystoisospora suis
CGGAGTCACAACGCAGCCGTTACGGGGGAACTCAAACTTGGGAAGCGCAACAAGGTGGTTCTGCTGTGATTCCGACGTGTGCTGGCTCGTTTGCTACACAGGCGGTTTCCTTCTACACCTGCCATATTCAACATGGTGGTGTGTTCATGATGTGCACTTTTGGACGTAAGTCCTATTTCGCAGCACCAAAGGGGCGAAGCCGTGGCCTGCCGCTAGGCTTGAGGGGAACACTACAAGTCAGTGACGGCTGAAAGGCGTAGAGGCCTAATGTCAGTGGATAGACTTGAAAGAAAAGCCTCGCGCTGCCTCGTGTCCCCCGTCCATATAGTAGCCGCGAGTGTGATCCTGCTCGAGCGGAACAGGCGGACGGGTGGCCCGGGGGGCGACGTAAACTTTCCTTTTTACCGTCCGTCCTGTCACGCTAAAAAAGACTTCACGTACAATCCTTTTGCGCGGAGAGGTAAGACGCTCCTTGGTGACATGTTTCTGTATTGTTGTGGACTGGTCTGTTCCCCCAGCTGCACACATGCACACTCATGGCACTCCGGCGTTCGCGTGCCCGACACGCGCATGCAACTGCAGGACAAAGACCGAAACAGAAGACTCTTCCAGCACCCGGAGGAGGAGCAGACGATGGATTCTGTGGTAGAAGACGGGGAAACGAGGGGATCAGTCACTTGCTTGTCAAAAGGAAGCAGAGGTCGTCTCGCGTGTCCCGAGGCCAGCGGCCTCCCGGTCTCTGTCCGTGTCACCAGGAAGACACGCCCGCCTGAGTGCTCGCGCGTAGAATAAGTAACTGGAGGACCTGCAGGAGCGCAGACTGCACACAGAGAAGGTTGAGGAGCGTTTTCCGGGCCGGCGTCTCGATTGAGCGTGTGGATGTTTTCCGGTCGCTTTTTTTTCAAGCCAATCGCCAATGTCGTCTTCGCCGCATACACACCTCGACAGAAGTGGAGGCAACCGTTCCGTGCGAACTGGGAAGGATACGTGCTTGGTCAAGCGGTCACTCTGCTGCTCGGCGATGCAGTCCCCGGTCTCCTATTAGTCCCCCCGGTAACTGCACCCCAAGGCAGACGGCGAGGTGCTTCGGCTGGGAGCTTCTTTCTCCGTAGCTCGGCTGTCCCGCCTCTTTTTACAGCACATCCGTCGTTCCAGGCGGCAATCACCGAGGCAGGCGCGAGGTGACCACCTCCGTAGTACCTTCTGTGCGAAGTTGACAGAAGCTATGATTCCTGTCCTCTTTACTACCTTTCTGGCGCCTTTTGCCCGGACTCAGTTCTGTCTACCCTTGTTGCAGACGACTTCGGTAGGGCCTTGCGCTGATCTACCCGGGGGCGCGAGAAACGTCTAATTCATCCTTGTACTACTTTTCTTTGGCTGCTTGTTTTATAGTGGTGCCACAACGATGACAGGGAGTTTTGAGAAGTCAACTGACGACCGCGAGAAATCGCCATCTCTTAGTTCTGCTCGCAGTTCTGCTTATCCCGTGCACCCCCCGGCTCTCTTTGCGGACACGTGGTGGGACACTGCGGCTTGCCCGCGACCAGGAAAACCGCAGGCCGATTGTGGACCTGCAGGAGAAAACAAGGCGGTATTTGGAGAAGTCCCGACAGAATCCCGCGCCGCGGAGTCTCCTTTCAAGGGATCGCTCGCTGCTACACTGCTTGGGGAGGACGCTAGACGAGTGGCTCATGAGGGTGGTGGACATTTCACTGTCCCCGCTGGACCAACCCGAGCAACGGGTTTCTGGAGAGCGGCCGCAACCGCATGGCAGAAGGGCTGCCGCTCTCCACTAACCCGCTCTTCTTCTCTTGCATCTTCCTCGTGTCCATATCCCTGCAGTCACGTGTTTTCTGGTGTCCGACAGTTGCCTCCGGACGACGTCCTTGGCGGCACGGCAACTGTGCACTTACTGCCCTGCAAAATCTCTTTCACTGGGGACGGTTCAGTCCGAAAGTATTTTCGGCCTCACCGGGCGTACGGAACGCCAGCTGAAGATGCCGGGCAACATACAACCTCATGTGACGCGACTGAACGCGTACAGACTCCTGCCTCTGTCGGCACCGGAGAAGATCACGTCAGGATCGTTTCTCCTTTGGTGGCGTCTCCTCGCTCGTCTTTCCAGGGTCCCGCCCGCGACCGCGGAGAGGCCACAGGGGGATTAGGACACGTAGAGGAACAACTTTGTCGACCTGTCGCTTGCGATACCGTGCGGGAGCCGACGGTCGTGGAGGCACTCCTTCACGGCCGACTTATGCGTGGGCTTTGCATTCCCTTGACCCGAAACGAGTCTGATTGCAACACGTCTACAGGGCCGCGTTTAAAGACAAACCAGCCTGTGGAAGAAACACACGAGGAGCACGGGGATTCCGGAAGGAAAGAAAATTTGTTGCTATCACTGGCGGGAGGCTGTCGCGGCTTCGTTGTGACCGTGGCAAAGAGAAAGAATGCGCAAGAGGTGGAGGTTGTTGAAGAGGGGGAAGAAATGAAGCAGAAGGAGAAACGAGGGAGGCAGCAGCACGTCGTTCAGCGGCAGAGAGAGGCGGACAAAGAAGTTATCCCCCTTGGCGCTCTCAGCCACCTCTGGTATGGGCGTTTGGGGGGGAGCGGAGGGAGTAATTTCAGAAGAGGTCAAGCACCTCTTCTTTTAGCGAAGTAGTCGGAGCGCCCGTACCGGGTTCTCTCTCCCCGTCTGTAATTGGCATACCGCGTGCTTGCCTGCTTAGTACAGTATGAATACATTCCTTCCATTGTTATCCCCCGTGTATTTCTTCGGGCACTGCATCTGCTTAGCTGCTTCCCCTGCGCATTCCGTGGCTTTTGCCTGTTTCCTTTTCTGCTCTCAATCGCAGCTATTGGCAGCAAGATGCGCTACCGTCGCCTACAGATGACGTGCTTCAGCTTCTCGCCTTCATGCGTCTAGCTAGCGCGGTGAGTTTCAGTTGCAGTCTCGTCGTCAGCTGCGATCTCCATCCCAAAAACACTGATTCCTTTCCTTGGGTGGGTTGTTTCTGGGCCCACATGCTGGTTTAAAGACGCGTCGAAGGAGTGTGTTGCTGGTTCCGATTGTGGGTGTAACGAACAAGTTGCCGAAGTAAACATTGTTTCAGTGGAGCACTGAGGGAATAGCCGGGATGCAGTAATTTATTGCTGCATCCCGGCGGATGCATAGGCATGCGTCTGGTATGTTTTGAGCGTGATAAATGCTTGTTTCAGGGAGGGAACGTTGCACAGATCGGTTCTTGTGTGCTTCTGTTTGGTTGTGCTGTTACTCCTGCTTTAATACAATGCGAAGTCGATTTATCTTCTTAGGTACACCAAGGTATCAGTCAACACGGTTGAATGGCAAAGGCGTTACATACTCAGAGCACGCCGCACGGGTCTGTGAGACGCCCCCCTCGGTGGCAGGAACCGTGTGTGTATGCAGTTTCCAGTCTTGAACACCAGTTACACATTTTGCGAGAACTACGTCCGCAATCCCTTACGCGAAGTGAGCCACTAGCAGGCTTGATTAGACTACAGGTGCTCAGTGAACGGCAGGAGCGCCTCGTTGGTACCACCCGAGCACTGGCAGGTTGTCTGTTGTTCAACGCCAACGCATTGTAGAGTTCGCCACGGACAGGTAACCGCTTCTCTCAGGGGGTGGATACAATCAGCCGTAGACCTGAAGAGGCCACGCCTCACAACATGTTCCCACTCGTGAACGGGAAAGCAAGCTTGCACGTGTGGCATGAACTTGCAGGTAACAGAACAGCCAGGGCCGGTCGGTAATAGTGTCCCTGTTTGGATTAAAAGCTACGCTTGAAGCGGATCTTGCCTGCCCATGACAACTATATCTGAACAAAGGCGAACACGGCAAGCATGCATGTGTGCTTGGGAGTTCAGGTGCACGATTGGTCGGACGACTTCCCCACTCTCGAGTGAGATGTGTAAAAAGAAAGTCCAGCCTGTGCCTAGATTGCCAGGCAGTGCACCGCTGAGCAACAAGGCCAACACTCCAGCTCTGACTCTGCGCAAGGAGCTGCCTGCCATGCCACCACGGTTCCGGTCCTGTCACCGAGACCCCCCTGCACCAGCGGTGATACGTGTCTTCGAAAGAAAGCCTCAATGAACAACAGGAAAAAGGACAAGGTGTTATGGGAGGAGAGGAAATCTTGCACGCCAGCTCGGAAGGTCTTCTGTCAGCGAACAACGCTTGCATGTAAACCTCTGTACTGTCTTTTTTTGTGCCGTCTTTTCTGAGGAGCATCTGCTTCGGTTCAAGTCGGACGTATCGTTACTCTCCCCGCGTCAAAATGGCACGCCTTTCCGCTGTGCATCACCTTGCGCGCTGCAATTCACTGCTTGCTGAAACGGGGCGCACACTCCTCGCGGTATCCCGCCCCAGGCCGGAGGCGCGCTTCCGCAGTCCCACTGTCACCGTTTTCCTCCGAGGCTCGAGCATCCGCACACACAGTGTACAGGCCAGTTTGGAGGGAAGTCAGATCCCTGGACACGTCACCCATAAAACACCGAACCGGAGCTGATTCTGCCATACGGCTTTTCCCGTACGACTTAAACGAGATAGGCAAAAAAAGGACATCAGCGGCCAGCCTCAGACTCGGCACAGTTTGAATAAAGGCTCTTTCTGGAAGAGAATAATAGCGTTTCAGGTCAACTGCCTTGCTCGAGCTGCTGCTGCGTCAGACCCTGAGGGCCACCCGCGACTCAAGCACCACGTACTGTAGACGTTGGTACACTCTACGAATATCGCGCTCCCTTCTTGTAAAACAACCCGCGAGGCCCTCTGAGAATATTGAGGCGGATGATACACCGCTGGGGTGCAGCCTTGCCACCGCACGAAGCCGAGGTGTTTCCCATCGGTTCGCATTACTATTCGACACTTCTGCAACGGATCTCAGAGCGATACTGTCAACGTACCGATCTCAGAACGAA
>NW_027162432.1:0-761 GCF_002600585.1 Cystoisospora suis
GTCATAGAGTGCCCTATGACACTATCGATGATGTGATGGTGAACGTTGGGACCCGAGTTTGGCACAGTAAAAGCACCAGAGGCTCCAGCACACATGATGTAAACGAGAACGCGGCAGTAACCCGCAAACTTCATGGCAGAGCCTGCAGTCAAAGTCAACCGAATAACATCCAAGCAGAAAGCGACTCGACTCCGCAGAACGGCGCGAAGGCGCACCGAAGTCCGGGGGCGCTCGGCCGGTGGTGGTTTCTCACTTCGGACAGAGAGCGCCGGCACCGAGGACATGAGAAGCCCAGCCAAAAGCAGCAGCCGCAAAGTACATGCCAACACTCATCCCGTGGGCTGGAAGCCCCAAAAAACAAACATGTCGGCACGTCGGACTTGCATTTACTCGACTGACCCAAGGCTACTAAGATGGCAGGAGTCATCAGCCGATCCAACTGCGCGCTGTCGAGTGTCTGCGTAGATAGATCAGCATGATATTTACGTACTCAAAAGAAACGTTTCACTTAGGAACCACAACGGACAGCGGTCCGAAAAAGCACATACGCGAGTACTGCGGGGCGGCCCGAGTATACCACGCGAACGTGGTAAAAGTTGTACTAGTGCTTGAGCGCTGGTCGGCCCGTGCCCCGAACATAAGACGGTAGGGGCGGGATCAGTTGCACTGGCGCTGTCAGGAACATTCTTGCTTTCCTTTTGTGTCTTGAAAATCTGGAGGTTGTCGTGGTAGCCTCACTTCAAAAAAGAGAGTAGCCCAGC
>NW_027162433.1:0-199 GCF_002600585.1 Cystoisospora suis
CTTCTTCTTCTTTTCTTTTCCTTTGTACAGCCATGACCGCTGAAGATGCTCGTACGTTCTTCAACAAGATTGTCGAGGAGATGAGGCGTCAATACAAACCTGAGAAAATCCACACAGGAAAATTTCAGCACCGCATGCGTGAGCTCTCGTCAGGAATCAAACCAAACAGAAGGATCAAATAGAGAAAGAGAAGAAGAAG
>NW_027162433.1:243-385 GCF_002600585.1 Cystoisospora suis
GTCTCTCTCTCTCTCTTTCTCGAGAGAGAGAAGGTCACATCTTCTCTGCTTAATCTCTCTTCAAAAGAGTACAAGCAAAAGTCTCTCCCCTCCTTCCTTCTTTCCATGTTCTCTTCATTTATATATATATATATGGCTATCT
>NW_027162433.1:483-2147 GCF_002600585.1 Cystoisospora suis
TATATACGTATGTGTATATGTATAAGAAAGATAAGACAGAGAGCATATAAAGAATGGGGAGGGGGGTGTTGCGTACGTTTTCACTTGACTGTATTCCTGAGTGTGTCTAGAGGAGAAGTAAAGGGAATTTTGACTCATGATGGTCGTTAATGAAGTGGAGAGAAAGCCTTTCTTACTTGAGCTGACGGAGAGGAATTGTCCCCATCTCTCTCTCTTTCTCCCTGCGGCTTCCTCGCATATACAAAATCGCTCTCTACGAAAGATACAGCGAGACAGACACGAACCCCGCATACACACATACATATCACATACATACCTGTATCTATCTATATATACCTATATATACATATGTATCTATATGCATATATGTAGTAAGAGATAAGGCAATACCGAAGGAATGAAGTAATCAAAAATGTCTTGTTCGTCATTCCCATGCATGCATATATATATATATATATATCTATGAGATAGTTGAGTAGATACATCCATCCACATGCAATAGTTCAAGTTTGCTAGTATGTATCTTTCTACTTTTTCCTTCTACACTTCTGTCTGTTCCTCGTCGTCTGCATGTCTCTTTCCAGACTTCCTCCTCTCTCTCTCTAGACACACCTCACATATAGGCAAAAGTGTCTTCTCCATCTTTTCTCTCATGGTGTATGTGGACCTTTTTGTCTCCGTCGAACTTTCTGCAGGTGTGCAGCTCGTGAATGATGGGCCTGTGACCTTAATCGTCGATTCGACAGATGCGCAGCTCCCCCCTCTTAAAGAGAGACAACTACCTCCGGTGGCTGGTGCAAAGAAAGACAACTGCGGGAGATGTGAGAAGAGAGAAGAAAGAGAATCTTCTTCGACTTCTCCTACGACGCCTGCTGCGCTCGAGATACAGCGACAGAGTACGCAGGCATCCGATGACGCTATACAGGGGGGGGAGAGAGGGGGAGAAGAAGAAAAGAAGAGTGAGAAAAGAAAAGAAGAAGAAGAAGAAAATGTCGATGCTGATAATGTTGTGAAGGTCAATGGATTGAAGGGATAAAACAATGAAGGATAGAGAGAATGAAGAAGAAGAGGGGGGGAGGAGGGGGAGTTCGGCGAAGGCGGGGGGTGACAAGAGAAAGAGAAGAGAAGAGAAGAGAAGACGGTTCTTGTTAAGAGGAAGAAGAAGAAGCGAATGTGACCGAATGTCGGTATGTCTCTCATGTTAAGAAGGAAGGGGTGGACTATCAAGTAAGCTTCTCTTTTTCAAGAGCGGGAAAGATGGGGATAGACAGATAGAAAAGAAGATCAGAAGAAAGAAAGATAGAAAGATCAAAGGAATGAAGAGAAAGAAAGATGGCTGCTTTCTCTTCGGAGGGGGATGTATGTGGGTCTCCAGAGAGAGCTTAGCGAATCCAACGAAGGAGTAACAGCCCTCTCTCTTTTATCTAAACTCTCATGCTTCATATTGTCAAGGGGTGGCAGTAGCAGATGCAAAAAAGAGAAGATAAGAGAACAGAAGGTAGATCTTCTTCTCTCCATCCCGCCTTCTTTTTCTTCGTCTTCTCACCTCCGTGCTTTTCTTCAAATTCTTCTCTCTCTTCATATATCCTTACGCCTCATACATCTGCCTACATACATCCCTTCATGTACTTTTAGACCACATGCATATACATATATGTATATGC
>NW_027162433.1:2223-6439 GCF_002600585.1 Cystoisospora suis
ATATATATGTATATGTATGTCTGTGAGTATGTGTGTATATGTGGTTGTGAGGTGTAGGAGGTTTTCGCTGCCGTGGGCTCTCGGGCATTTTAGGTTTGCATGCTTCTTTGGTGGTCGATTCTCAGTCGGCTCCCGAAAAATTTGGATTTCCTTTTGTCATACATAAGAGAAAAAGGCGAGAACCAATACAACATGCATGAGATAGAACACCTACGCAAGGATCGACATCGATAGTGTCGATGCTTCCCGAGCCTTCCTTCCCCCTCCATAGGCCAAAGGCGGCGATCAGGTAGCTAGTCATATCTTCACTAGTCTGTCCTTATGAGAGAGAAGATATCCAGGCTCCTATTACTCCCAGTAGGACTGCAATAGACCGACACCGCGTATAGACACTATGGAGAGATAGAGGTGGATCGAGAAGGACTGAATAGCTACTAACTAGGCTTCAACGAGGGGGGAGAGAAAGAGGAATAACGAGGCTGCCCATATCTCTCCAAGAATCGCCCTTGCGAGTTGGGGAGGATCAAAGACAGGAGAGAAGAAAGAGCTGCTTTGAAGAGTTGCTGCTGCTCTTACTGTCGGTGATCAATACGAAAACAAGATGGAGATCTTTTCCAGGGGGGGGAGCTCTTCTGCCAACACATCCAGAAAAGCATCAATCTTCCTCAGCTGAACAGCTGGTAGGATATCTACAGGAAGCGAAAGCGGTGTATTCTCTTCTCTTTTCAAGTGTATGTATATATATATATATATATATGTATATACGTATACGCACAAGAGGAGACAGGAGACGAACATAAAATGGAAAGGTCGAAGAGAACTTCGGAGGGGTAGACGTGTCATTCGATTTAGGAGAACACTTTGGTCTGATTGATTTGAGAGTGAAGAAGACAGAAGCGGTAAGCATGCTGAAGATAGGAAAGAAGTAGAACATGATTGCATGCATGCTTGCATAAAACAGAAAACCTGCCAAGTGTACGTACGAATGTATATACACCACCCGATCATCCATATCGCGTGTGTACATTTGCAGTCTTTAGAGCGAAAGGGTATGAGCCTCACGATGCTATAAGTAAACACTCTTCTAAAGCTATGTGGATAGAGAAGACGCCCCTGTACAAGTCTACACAGGAGAAGGAGGGAAGTACGTACCACCCCCACCCCGAGATGGAGTAGCGCTTTCTAAAAGTCCTAGAGGCGAAAATATTCTTCATGTTTCCGGTGTATGTACACACGGCACTCCCACTTCACGTACACCGTGGCGGGTCTGCGATGAAGGCCTCTGTATCTGCATGTACGTCACATAACTCTCTCACGTCATCTCTCTATATACATATATAGGTACCCTTGTGTAGAGGCGAGTACTGGAAATTCTCACTCTCTCTCTCTCTCTATATATATATATACGTAAAGATCCAGAGCACCTTCACTTCTTTCAAGCTGCGCGCGAGAAAAGCGAGAGACAAGAAGGAGAAGACGCCTTTGCTAGCTCCCCTGTTCGAAGCAGAATTCATATAGTAGCTAAGCGAGGAAGCCGTGAAAGAGAATGGAAAAGAATATCACATGCCTTTAACAAATACTGTTTGTATCATGACTCCGATCACCTCATTTACATCCGAATCGATTTGCATCTAGTTAAGTCGAGACATAGGTACTTTCTCAGTGTGTGTGGTGTATCTTGTGCCCGCCAAGACCCCTATCTAATTAGGCCGGGTGATTAGCCGATAGAGATCCAACTCTGATGTATGAAAGGGCAGGGAGAAAAGCAAAGCATAAAGAACACAGTAGAGACAAAGAACATCCCTTTTCTTCTCTCTCCGTATACGAATCCGCATGAACCTCTCTCTGAAGCTACGGACACGGCTGCGCTATTTCCCTCAATCGAAATCTCTCATATCTGTGCATATCCCTCTCTCTACAGATGTCTCTCTGTCTCCGAAATTCTTTAGTGCCGCCGTCTCGTGTTAAGAAGAACGTGGGGCTTTCTTTTCTGCCTATTTGAAATCATTGGAGTGCAGTTCCTACGGCCTATTCTTTGTGGTTGCCGTCCCTATTGATAAGACCACAGGAAAAGAAGACGTGGAGAGACAAGAAGAAGAAAGTTGCTGTTAGCCCTCTTTAGATAAAGGTCCCATTCAGTCTGTTTTGAGTGAGAAAGACGTCGGATTTATGTGAGAGGAGGATGGAAGTCAAAAGGCATGTAGGAAAGAGACGAGAAACCAAAGGCGGAGCGAATAGAAACCAACCGGGGGGCGATCTGAGGTGTATGTACACCCGAATCAAAAGTCGCCTTCTCTTTTACCGCACTGCTGTGTCCTCTCTTCTCTAGATATCTTGCTGGCTACAAACGAAAGAAAGCTTTATCATACCATGATCGAAGAGACACCCCGGTGAATGCGATCTTTCTTTCTTTCTCTCAGGCGATCTATATCATCGCCAGGCTTCTCCTCAAGTGTGAGAGATCCGTACTGCATTAGCAAGAAGATAGTCAGGGATAAATACGAGATACATCAAATGAAGTCTCCGTGCTCGGAAGAGCCTTCTCTTAGGCTCACCTCACGGCCTATACAGGGGCTATCCTCCCTCGAGGTAAAAAGACTAAGCTATCCACTGGTAGTCTGTGTCTTCAAGTATCCTGATAGCCAACATCTATATCCCAATTTCGTTATTTCTCAGCTTTCTACTTTAGAGTTGAATCAAATCTACCTCTACCATGATCTACTGAAGCCGTTAGAGACAGTCTACTGTACAGCAGGAGGGGGCGTGATAGCGTGTGTCTACTGCAGCCATGGCCGTCGAGCTCTATTTAAGAAGATCGGCATATCTGGTCAGATCTTTACGTTGTCCTCGATCACTTGGAGCTCTTCTCACAGAGACAGAGGAACGTTTTCCGCACTCTCCTCTTTTTCGAATGAAAAAGTCAGGGGCAACGAGCTTTAATCCGTTCTCACGATATGTTGGGAGACATAGAATGAATGGGTATCAGTCCGGTAGAATGATATGATCGATCAAGCCATACATTTGCGCTTCCTTAGAAGATAAGATTTGATCTCTGTAGATCTCGTTGAACTGGAACACACGCGAAGAAGAAGAAGAAGAAAGTGACGATGAGGAGGAAGATGACTGGAGATCTTCTCTCTTTCTTCGTAGACTTCTTCCTCTCGCCGCGAAGGAACTGCAAAACATAAACACATACGGATGAGTGAATGAAAGAAAGAAAGGTCGAGATGAAAAGACAGAAAGAAGGAGCTGCACACAGACACATCAGAATACACTGAGGGATCTGGCCGCCCAGCTAGCTAGCTAGCTAGGTAGCTGTGCATTCTTGAGGTGTTCTTTGGGGGACAGGAAAAAGAGACGGGAATATTCTATTTCAGTCGCATCTAAGATCGATCTCTCGAGGATCTCCTTTCTCCCAGGTGTGTGTTTGCATGGTGTGATGAAGGGTGAAGGGACACCACGAGCAAATGGAGAAGAGAGAGAAGGGAGACAGGAATGCAAGAGAATGTGGAAGAAAGAAATCTCTCCAAATCACCGAAAAGAGAGAGATTCCACCTCTATGTCTTTCTATGAAGCATCATCTTATCTCCATCTACATATATATGTATATCTAGTCCTGAATATCTGTATGTATACATGTACAGATAGCTATATATCTAGAGAGAGAAAGAGACTTCTGTATAGAGTAGGCGTAGAATTGAGATAGAAAAGATGAAGAAGCCGGGAGACACGAGGATAAGAGAGGGAGACATCAGGAGGGAGAGCTTCAACTCCCTGTGACTATGCGAATAAACTGCATGTATAGATACACATATACATATATATATATATACATATATACATATATGTATACATATACACACACATACCCATTTGTATATGTGTCTCTCGATAAACGCGTTGTGGGCCTTCTGTTTAGTGTCGTATGCGAATCGACTGTCTCTATTTCTCTTTGCCTTTCTCTTGACAAGAACGCCAAAAGCCTGTCTATCCAACAGCCTCATACATAAGCTACTTCTTACGACGTAGGCCTTCTCATGTGACTTCCTCATCGATACAGCTATCACATGAAGATGAAAGAAGAGACACAAAACACACGTCTCTGCAGCTATAGCACTCCTACCAACAGTCATCCGTACATTCTCATCTTCTATCATAGCTGGATCAGAGATTGAGAAACTAAAGATCGATCGATAGACAGACCAAAGATAGACAG
>NW_027162433.1:6559-6844 GCF_002600585.1 Cystoisospora suis
CCCCCCCCTTTTCGTGCTATTCGTATTGACTGATTTACTTGTATAGAGAAGAGACACAGTCATGAAGACGCTTGACTTCTCTTCGATCTTCTTGTAATTCTGTTCGCGTCCCTGCTAAACACCCAGTTGGCTGATGTAAGAGAAGGGAACCTCCTTCGATACTATACCGATGCCCTACTGTTCCTGCAGTCAAGATCAAGGAAGCTACTGACGCGCAGACTCCCAGATTTATAGTAAAGACAGGGCTATGAAGACCCTACATATAGAGAAAGAGAAAGAGAAAGA
>NW_027162433.1:7435-7683 GCF_002600585.1 Cystoisospora suis
AGAGAGGAGCTCTCACTTACTTGTAGCACATCAACCAAAGCTAAGCCTGCGCTTAATGATCCACCTGGCGAGTTCAAGAGAAGAAGAAAAGGATCTCGAGTGATCTTTCTTTCTTCTCCATCTTCTNNTCTTCTTTCTTTCCTCTGTCTCTTCGTTACTCCAATCTTTCCTTCTTTCTCTCTTCCCCTATCATCCGTCTCTCCTCCACTATCAACTCCTTCAGAATCCTTCTCTTTCTTCTTCTCTTT
>NW_027162433.1:8092-8371 GCF_002600585.1 Cystoisospora suis
TAGATATATTAAAGATAGATAGTGGAGCGACCGTGCATGCCTCCCTGTATACGGCGTTTTACCTAAGGGGGGCAAGGGCCCAGGGGTGTTGAGAGGAGCCGCAGCAGCTAGAGTGTAGTATGAATTTTCTTTCTTTGCGTTTCTGTCTGTTAAGTACGTAAAAGCAGAAGGAAAGAGAGAGGGTTCATACTCATCGCATTTGGCAATACCTACTGACCTCCTACAGGGTATGAAAAGGATCTCTCCAAGTGACTACGTATGAAAATGTATGTATATATG
>NW_027162434.1:0-313 GCF_002600585.1 Cystoisospora suis
CCGGCCTTCCTAGGACTAGGCTAGCTATGTTAAGTGTTCTCTTTATCGATTAGGCTCCTCTAGGAGCCCTATGATCGTCCATCGAGAATCCACGGACCGTAGTTTCCCCCTCCTGGTCCGTGGGTCAACTAAGCTGCGCATCTATATGCCTTGGCGTTTGGCCAATGTCTGGCCCTTCTTTTCCTTATCTGTTTTCTTGTTCTTTCTTGAGCTTCGGGGCTCTGGATTAGTTTCACTGTGCTTATTAACGTTATTAGGCTCCCCTAGGAGCCCTCCTGATCTAGTGTGTGCCCGGCGTGGCCGCGCGGGTGAG
>NW_027162435.1:0-525 GCF_002600585.1 Cystoisospora suis
CGACGTCGTCGGAATTGGGAGCAGGGGCGTTTGCCTAAGTGGATTCCCACGGAGAGGCGAGTGGCTTTCAGTCGAGTGTCGTGACGTTGAACTGCCCGGTGAGCAAGAGAGAAGTTACGGCTTCTAGGGAAGCCTAACGATTGCGGAGAGCTCGAGTGTCGACTATGCATTATCACCGCGCCTCGGGTCGACAAGAGCAAAGGAGGCAATAGCAGTTGGATGTTGAGCAGCGAGCTGAGTGGCACTAAGAGTGTAACGGTGAGATATTTGTCGGACCGCGGGTTGTCTCCGCGAGAGAGAAACTGGTTAGTGGCTTCTAGGGAAGCCTAACGGCGTGGTTGAGAGGGCGCTGTCGTGCGAGGGTACAGCAGAAGGAATGCCCGGGAGCGTGCGGTCTTAGGGACTTATGTTGTTAGGCCACACACTCTCGGCCCCGGAGACCCCCTCTAGTGAAGGGACGCGAAGAGGCGTGCGCGGGACGTAGAACGAGATTCATGGCTTGCACCGAAGAGTGGTGCGTGCAAG
>NW_027162436.1:0-260 GCF_002600585.1 Cystoisospora suis
CTGCCCGGTGAGCAAGAGAGAAGTTACGGCTTCTAGGGAAGCCTAACGATTGCGGAGAGCTCGAGTGTCGACTATGCATGATCACCGCACCCCGGGGCGACAAGAGCAAAGGAGGCAATAGCGGTTGGATGTTGAGCAGCGAGCTGAGTGGCACTAAGAGTGTAACGGTGAGATATTTGTCGAACCGCGGGTTGTCTCCGCGAGAGAGAAACTGGTTAGTGGCTTCTAGGGAAGCCAAACGGCGTGGTTGAGAGGGCGCT
>NW_027162437.1:0-2224 GCF_002600585.1 Cystoisospora suis
TCTGTCTTTCTTTCTCACTCTGTCTTTCTTTCTTACCTTAAGAAACTCATTCTTGATGAGGTCTTCATACGGCCTCCAGCTAAACTCAAGAGATAACACCTACAAATAAACAACACACAAACCTATTTAGACATACATCTATCTTTCTTTAATCTCAAGACAGGAATCAAAGAAAGAAGAAAAACTATACACGTTGCTATCTATCTATCTATCTATCTCTAGCTTTCAGGAAAAGACTATGCCAGTGAGAAGAGAGAAAAGTTTTCTCCTCTATACATGTAGAGAGAGGAGGCAGAGGTTTGCTATACTTCAAGAGACGGTGAATCTAACAGAAGGAAGGAAGAAAAGACGGAAAGAAGAAAATCCTACTTAACAGTGGTCTGAGAATGGTCGCACTCTCAGAGAAACAGCTAGCTAGATCCATCTGTCAGTGACGGTAGATATCTCCACAGATACGAAAGTAGATAAGAATAGAAGTTATACACTGAAAGACACTTGGAATACCCATCACATATGCAAGGGAAGTCTTCTACACTTGCTTCATCGAGAGCTGCAAAGAATCCCTACTAGCACCTCACCTCTCCATGATATACACAAACAACCCTCTCTCCATAAGTATATACATAGCACCTATATGTATATATATAGGTCTGTCTCCGTAGTATCTATATCATATTCATCTAGATACATATAGACTGTAAATAGGTGATGTATGGAGAGAAAGATAGGCAGGAGATGAGGGAGAGGAAGAACGATGAAAGGGTGATAAGATTGGGAAGCAAGTTGAGGAGAGCTCCCAAGAAATACAAAAAAGGAATGAAAGAGTGCATGCACTGAAGTGCGGTCAGGATCCACTCATAGAAGTCGAGGTGGCATCCAAGCCAGAGATATGCACGCACTGACATCCATACAGTTATATGAAACATGTCTCGATTTCATACAGAAGAGAGAAAACATATCGATAAATTTACAGAGCACCTGCGGAAAGAGGAAGATCCGTCTGAAGCTATGAAACTTCTCCTAGCTCAATCTCTCAATCGACTCTGTAAGGGGAAGTAGTAGTAGTAGTAAGAGTAATAGTAGCAGTAGTAGTAGCTCTCTTCCTCGTGTCCGAGTCCACTGAGAGGCTCCCCCCTTGTGGACTACTGCTACTACTAGGAGTCAAAGAGTCCCGCCTCGACTCGAACATGCGCCGTCTCTATAAGTAGAGTTGCATGCACTCTCGGGATACAGAAACTGTACGAGCATATGGCTATAGAGAGAGACGTATATCTTATAGAGGAGATCCACGTATGTGCTCATGGTATACTCGAGAGACTAGGAATGAGACAGCCATAACGTCAGAGGAGTTCCTCAGTTGCACTTCATACACAAACACCTCCATACAAAATACACATACACACTACACCGCTGGCGCACCACATCTACACCTCAGCATATCTGTAGAGACATATAAATATATGATGGACATATCTATATAGCCTCCTCTGCATATACACATACATATATGGTTCTGGAGGGATTTGAGAAGACCTCGATGGGAGAGATGTCTCTCGTGGCGTGTGTGAAGATGTCTCCAGGTGACGTATACAGCCATCGCAAGATCGTGTCAAAGCGAAAGAAAGAAAAGATCTTTTTCCGAGGCAAGAATGTCTTCCTCTTTTTTCCCACGAAAGAGATTCATCCCTTCCTACCTTTTGAAAGTTCGTGAGGACCTCCTGTGTAGGTAAGAGTGAGACTTCTTTCTCTTGTTTCTCATCGAAGAGGACGAAGAGGTCTTCTTTAATTACTCCTAGGCTTCTTAGCGCTCCCACACATCTGCATGCATCTAGAAAGGTGAGCTGAGAGATGTTCTCTGTTAGCTGGAGACAAAAAGACTGGAGAAAAGAAGGGTTGCCTATCTGGAGCCGAGCTAGACAACACAAGAGATCTGCATATTCGTTCGAATAGAAAGAAGAAGATAACTTAAGTATCCGATTAAACGCCGAGACATACAAACTTCTCGGCCTGAGCTGAGCTGCCTCATAAACCGTGAGGAGCTGAACGAGATGCCGCACCTCGAAGCTCGACATGTGTCTAAGGAAACAAGGAATGAAAGAGAAATACAAATCCCGATCAACGAGATTCATCTGAGAGATACAACTAAGAAGTTGCAGGCCCTCAAAGAAGCGAAAAGGAGGAACATTACGACCTTTTGGCGTAGGAAGAGAAGAAGAAGAAGAGG
>NW_027162438.1:0-256 GCF_002600585.1 Cystoisospora suis
TTCTCTTCTTTTCTCCTCTTTCTCATCTCTTCCTCTGCTCCATTCTAATCTGCCTTCTTCATATCCCCAGTATTCCCTCGACTACTTCCAATCCCAAACGCCCCGACAACTGCAACAGCTTGCAAGTCACCTCACCTCACGTGGCTGTACAGATTTAGCTCTCTGGACGGCTCTAATTCATCGAGCGATCGAAATGAATAGAACCGGGGGGAGCTATACTCCTACCCCTACTGTCCTCTCCTCTTCTTCTTCTTCT
>NW_027162439.1:0-1261 GCF_002600585.1 Cystoisospora suis
TGCGGCCGCGGCGGCAGCACAGTACTGACGCCCGAAACAGCACGTCAATTTCATCGTAGTGTGTGGACAGCACATACACCTGTTCTCTGTTGCCGCAGCAGTGTGCGGTATCCGTTGCAGGCGTATGGGACGTTATTCCAGAGTGAGAACAAATGACAACAGACACAAGAAAGACTGGTAGGCTCAAATACCAGGCACTCAAAACTTCTCTGAGTGCCGGTAGCGTACTGACTTGCGGCAGACCAAGTCGGTGGAGGATGCCGTAGGACAAAAGTCGCAGTTCTCCATTTGTGAGGCTAAGCTCTGTTGTTCAGGTGTCTAGAACTCCGGTTAGCAGAGCGAAGCGGGTAACGCAAAATAGTGAAAATGCGTCGGAGACGTTCTCGCGATTCATAAACCAGTCTCAGTCCCCACAAAACGCTCGACTTGACAGCCTTGCCGGACTGAAGCACCTGAAGAGAACCTTACGTGTCCAACACTCCACCGTAAGCCCGTACAATCTAACATGTACTGACGGGTGTCCGTTGTGGTTCTGATCCAACGGAGCAGCAGCGTGAACTTCGTTTTGTCCCCTCGCCCAGTGGGAATGTTCCAATTTGATTAGATGACCCGCTTATAGTGCTTTTTTGTGGTGACGTAGTAACGAGTTGGGCTATCCCTTCAACTTAATATGCTCGATGGAAGACTGGCTGCCAAACCGGTGGCACGTCCCGACCCGGTGTATGGGCAATGATTTTACGACAGGTAAGTCTGGGCACTGCGCCGCCCACTGAGCCAAGTCTTGGTGCCACGGTAGACACATCTGTGGAACGCTGTCTTCTTTCGACTCACGACCCTATTTGCTCGTACGGATTTGGGGTCTGCTTGTGTTGGTTGGGTGTCACCTCACGCGGTGTTCGCGAGGTTCAGCGCAGGGGGATTACGCTGGGCAGAGAACAGGGCTGTCTATCTGTCCTCGAACATCTGCACTGGACTGAAGGTGGGAATCTCTTCATCTGAGCCGCGCTCACATTTTTCGCGGTCTAGGTGATTATTCGCCTCCCACACTGTGTTCCGTTTCCTGCCTTGCATGCCGTACTGCTGCTGGGTCAGCGGAGGGAAAGTCCGTCGGACCCTCTGCTGACCCTTCGGACGACACGGGTCGGCACTACAGACGGTCGTCGGGCGCAAAAATGCGACACATGCGTCCATACCACACTTCCTCGTGGACTGGCAGCCGATGGTAGGACGCTCGCTCACGCTTCATAAAGAGCTACTGCTA
>NW_027162440.1:0-378 GCF_002600585.1 Cystoisospora suis
GGTCTCGTTAAAACCGCGGTCGCGCTCCTGGAGAGCGACCGCGGTTTTAACGAGACCAATGAGGTTTGGGAAGGCATCACTGGCCTGGTGACAGCCGTAGCGACTGACGAGTGCAGCGTGTCTTGCTAACAAACGCGCAATCACTAGCGAGTAATACATGATTCAAATTTACCGTAACAGCGGAGACCGCTCGGCCCCACTCAGCTAACCGCGAGCACGACTGAAAAAAGGAAATCCTTGCAGAGGAGGTGGCGATAGCTGCAGACACTCTAAGCTTGGCCGGAATCGCTTACCCAAGGCAATGTCCGTGACGAGGAGAGGAAAGACACTGATGGCCGTCCAGAGAAAAGCGCAGGCAGCATAAGCGAAGTTTCCGTG
>NW_027162441.1:0-204 GCF_002600585.1 Cystoisospora suis
CCGATCCCGGGCGGGGAACCGTGCAAAATAGTGAGGAAATGCACATTAATGCACCCAGAAAACCCCACAGTCTGCGTCCGACGCAGAAGCAAAGCAAACTCCCCGCGGGCCGGAGCCGTCGAGCTAGGCCAGGCGGTCCGTGACGTGCAGTGTGCATGAGAGAGTCGGTTTTTTTCTGCGAAAAACGCGTTCCAAGTGCGGAAA
>NW_027162442.1:0-329 GCF_002600585.1 Cystoisospora suis
AGTTCTTTTACTGCTTGAGAATGACGAGGTCTCCAAACCAGAGGGCTCTTTTCTCTTAGCAGGTCATGCAGCGGCTTTGCTTTCTCGTTGAAGTTCTTGATCAGCTGACGATAATATCCCACTAACCCAAGAAATCCTCTAACTTGCCGGATGTTCTCCAACTTTTCGGGATATTCTTTTAATGCCTCGACCTTTCGTGGATCTGGAGAAATCTTTCCTTGTTCGATGATGTAGCCAAGATACTTCACCCTTGAAGTTACGAATTCACATTTGTTGAGCCCTACATACAGTTTTTGATCCCTTATCCGTTGTAGAACACGTCGTAAATG
>NW_027162443.1:0-291 GCF_002600585.1 Cystoisospora suis
CTGGTCCGAGGAGGTCGTAGTTTGCCTCTTGGTTTCCTTATCTCGGCCTGATCTAGTCTTTCCAGCCTCGGTGCGTTCTCACAACGATCGTCACTCTTAAAAATAGGGTACTATTTGATGACGATCGGGGCAGGATTGCAAAATCCTGACACAGCGGCCCAATAGTAAAACGGAAAATAGCAGTTCTCAGCAACCAGAGCGCCTCAGAGCGAGATCTTTGGTGCGATAAGCACCAAATAGCAAAATAGGAGTTTTTATAACCCCGCATTAATGCGAGGAGGCAATATTAGC
>NW_027162443.1:828-973 GCF_002600585.1 Cystoisospora suis
AAACACGTTTAGAAAGCAAACACGCAAAAAGAATGAAGAGAGGAGATAGTATAGAAGAGGAGAATGGGTCCTAGGGGACCCTAACAGCCGCAGCGAGCCGCTCGACCCAACCTCTCGAGCGGTCGATAGCGAATCCTAAGCGGTT
>NW_027162444.1:0-573 GCF_002600585.1 Cystoisospora suis
AGGCGTGCCCACGGAGCCGCACAGAACAATGTGTGACGCAAGACCCAGCAACGACAGGATATGTGCTGCGGTCAACCCTGCGGACAGATGCCGGGCGTGCTGGGGACAGCACAACGCTTTTGCAGCAGGGGGTGGGATAACGCCGCATATCGTCGGCCCGGTACAACCGGAAACACAGACGACGGAACGGCCAAGTAGGCCGGAGACTGAAGTCAGCGTGACGAAACGATCCGTCACCTACAGAAGTTGGATGCTGAGTGCATCGAAATACGCCAGCACCTCGCTGGAATCGACGGCGCGCGGCTACCACTGTGGTCAATTCGAGCCAGGTTGGCTCCGGAGGAAGTGGAGGGAGTGCTGTGCTTCAGAAGCACGGATCCACCTCACTCAGATAGACGACCGCTGATTCTCTTGCCGCAAGTTGCGCGGACAGCCGTGGTTCAGAGAATGCATACAGGGCCGGAGTCCGGTCATTTCGGCCGGAAAAAGACTTTGGCGGGGACACGGGCACGTTACATGTGAGGAACAATGGCCCGTGACGTGGTAAAAGTGTTGTACACTTGCAGTCAATGT
>NW_027162444.1:718-851 GCF_002600585.1 Cystoisospora suis
TAGTAGTCATCGACCACTTCAGTGGATGGGTTGAGCTGACAGCCTTAAGAAAGGCGGAAGCCGTGATCAGTGTCGAACTTTCGCGGCAAAAGTGGATACCGCAGCACGAGTACTGTTGTCAGACAACGGCCCG
>NW_027162445.1:0-309 GCF_002600585.1 Cystoisospora suis
CCGCGGGTTTATCTGCTCACGGAATGGCGTCTTTCCGTGCACACTTCTCACAAAGAAGGCTCTCGAGCCTCGATAAACTTTAGGATCCCCTAGGATCCCTACACAATCTTCCTCCTCTTAGGCCGCTGTCGACCTCGATCGAGCTCGCGGAAGGTGAGCCCTCTTCGAGGAGTCCTTTACACAGCCTGTCAACGACTTGATTGGACGAACGTCTGTTAATTAACACGTAGAACCACGATGTTTTGTTTCCTTCACGTGTGTTAACTTCTCACGGCCACACAGGCTCAACTCTCCACACAGGAATCTCGA
>NW_027162446.1:0-231 GCF_002600585.1 Cystoisospora suis
GATCTCCCTGCGGTGTTCGCAGGGCGGTGTCTCTGAAAACCAGAAAACCAGAGGCGTTTTTGTCGAGCGACATCAGCAGTAGCGCCGGGGTTGGCGAGAGCCCGCTTTGTGAAACGCAACCTCTGTACCTCTGAGAAAACCAAGGGATGAGAATCCACGTCGGAGTGGAGACCGAGTGAACAGCAGCGCGTGGATGCGCAACGTACGCTCGTTCTTGACAGGCAGTATCGG
>NW_027162447.1:0-990 GCF_002600585.1 Cystoisospora suis
ATCCAGGGACAAGGAGGGGTGGGTGCTGAACCATTTCTCCGGCACCTGGTGAAGTGATTCTACGAATCCTTGTGACCCTTTCTTCGACGTTGGACCGCCATGTATCGTTATGTGACGACTAGGCATTCCATAGACACTTTGGGATGTGTCCGGGGTGACCACGAAGGAATTTCGGCACTTTGCGATAGTGCTGCAGCCGGCCATCAGTGCGATGTTCGTCGTGGCGCTGCATTAGGGGGATATGCCCAGTGTTTTTGATCTTTTCTTGGATAAGTACTTGACCGTGTGCCTGTAGCGCGACTGCGGCGGGCCGCTGATTGGATCGACCGTGCGCGCAGGCGCTTGGCAGAAGAACCCGAGAGGTTTCCGCGGGTTACCGCATACTGGAAGACGTGAATTAAGAGCTGTGGCGAGTGATTTGGGGACTTATCCGACATTTCGGAAGTGTGTGAAGGAGTTGTGATTCTTTACGCAACCGGAAACAGTTGTTCGTTGGACTAAAGAATCGTCAGAGAAGCTGTGAAGCGTGTCGTTAGATCAGGTCCTACGCGAGGCGAGGAGTCTCGCGGAACAGCCTGTGGATGAACCCGCCACGGGCTGTACGTCACAGTTAGGCAGGACAGTAGTGTTACCGTTGTAAATCGACTCCTGCGCTCGTAGCTACCTAAGCATATTTACGAGAATTATAATTGTGACATAGCCGATATCAATCATGACGTGCTTCCGGGGTTCGATTTTGCTGTCATGCAAAGCAACGGTGGGATTTTCGCACGCATGAGCTCTAGTTCGATTGGGCCACGGGTACGGGAGATACCGTTGGCGATACTACATCCGACCCACCACACCACACCAACACGGAGGACAGTAACAGAGGTGGCGATAGAGGGTACCCCAGATCACCTAGGAACGTGTACCGCCAAACGCTGCCCGGAGCCGTCGCGCTCACTCCCATGGTACACCTTATTCCCTGTGGCAATCCCAGCCTGCGTG
>NW_027162448.1:0-311 GCF_002600585.1 Cystoisospora suis
ACTTCTAGTAGAACTCGGTAACTAGCCTTCCTCAACGCTAACTCACTCTCTCTCCAGCTCTTTCTACCGGTTATTTCTTCTTCTTCCTCCTCCTCCAATAATCGGGCGTTCAGCAAAGAAAAAGGTAATCGTCGGGGCTGGTCACTTTTCCCAGAGATAACATAATAACCGGAACTGTTCTTGAACCTCTTGGAAGTGAATAGGTAACACGTTCTGGTCCCCCTTTTTTCCGTATCGAGCTTCTCTCAAGCTCTTTTCTGAGAAAGGGCGATACTTTCCATCCATGGGCTCATGACAGTTAGCTTCATGTA
>NW_027162449.1:0-1925 GCF_002600585.1 Cystoisospora suis
CTCTTCTTCTTCTTCTTCTGCTCATTGGTTTACCCTTTCCCCTCTCTACTGTCGTCTACATGATCGTCCCTTCTATCTTACTTTAAAGTAGATTTCCTTAGGAGTGAAGATCAGCTGTTTTCTCCCAGCCCTTGGCTTATTCTCTTGAATGATCTGCCACTCTCTCTTCTTCTTCTCATTCTCTTCTTCAACAAGCCTTTTCTTCTGTTGATCATCCCCCTGTGTCTTGATCTCTTCTTCTCTTTTTGTATCCGCCACATGATCCTTCCTCTCTTCTCTCTTCTCACTTTCATGCCTCTCGACAAGACAAAGACTTTCCTCCTGATTATTCCTCCTACTACGACTTGTATGGCTAGGAGATTGACCAGTAAAACGTATCTTCACTTTCGTATTGAAGTCTTCGATAAGACGCCCACGCGACTTGAGCTTCCCTGCCTTTCTTCCTTCATATTTGTATGGATCCGCACTTTCAGCTTCTCTCCAGAAGTGCGATGTACCTCCTCTTAAAGGTAAGCTATGAATAAGTTCGTAGAAATTCTTCTTGGAGAAGTCTCTCAATCCATGATAGGCAAAGAAAGATATCGAGAGAGATCGACATGATGGAGCCCATCTCTTCGGATGAGAATGATAAGGAAAACGAGGCAGAGACCCTGGCCACCATCTCTCTACACGAAAGACAGAAAGGAAAGAAAGAAAGAGAGAGCAAAGCAAGAAAGGAGAGAAAGAAAGTTAGAGAAAGAACGAAAAGAAACGAAGGAAAAAAAAAAGAACAAGAAAGTGAGAGAAGGAGACAAAGAAAGGTAAAAAAGAAAGAGAGAAAGGGAAGAAAGACAAAGAAAGTTACGAGAAGGAGAAAGAAGGAAACGAAGAGGGAGAGAAATGTAGAGAGTAAGAAGGAAAGAAACAGAAAGATGGAAAGAAAAGCAAGACATCGAGAATGAAGAGTAGAAAGAAAGAAGAGGGAAACAACGAAAGAGAAAAAGATCGGAGAAAAAAGATGAGACACCAATGAAGAGATCAAGTAAGTAATCATACCACTTCACATCTGTGAGCATGGTGAAAGGAAGAAAAGAAGAAGTGAAGCTACACATTGCATCTCACAACCCGGTGTATATACACCCCACACAGATAGCTGAAATGTGAACAGATACACGTATTCTGGCAAACTATTTACATATACATATATATATGTATTGATATGTATGTAGATATACATAGGTGTATATACCTATGTACGTGCGGATATATGTATCCAGGCATAGTACATTATCTGTCGCTACATCTCTACCTACATATACAGCTTTGTTTATTTTTGATTCGACGCTTGCGCTTGCATGCATATGTACACGTAGAAATACAAGGAAATCACATGCAAGCACTTGAAAAGAGACACACGCAATAGAAGAAGAAAAAACCTTCTAGACAAGGTCTATATCTATGCATGCTTCTCCGCTTTCTTTCTCTCATGCGAAGACAAACATCTATATAAGGTGTATACACGTATACACATGTATGTATGTACGTAGGTATCTCTACCAGAGCTACGTATCCACATGCCCACTTCCACATCTACATATATATATATATATGGAAGGCGAGCCGTCGATCTGGGATGACTTACGGCGATGAGGAGATCGATACGGAGAATGATAGGGGAAGAGAATATGAGGGAGTTTATATCGATGCTTCTTTGGTTCTCCGATACAAGACCTTAGAAAAGGACTAATCTCCTTCTCTGTATGAACTTTCACATCTCCACTGCCACTAGACATCTTTCCTTACTCGAGAGAGAAAGAAAAGAAGCTCTCTCTTGTTGGAAACATTCACCTCATAAAAAGATCTCTTCTTGTCTTCTCTCTCATTCTTCTTCTATCTCAATTGAACCTTAAAGAAAATCTCCCTCCCTCTCTCTCTCTCTCTCATCC
>NW_027162450.1:0-636 GCF_002600585.1 Cystoisospora suis
AGATCTCCTTCTTTTCTTCCTCCGGTAGTCCTGGGCACTCCGCCAGGGCCACGTTGAACTCCAACAGGTAGTCCTGGATGGTTCCCGACTGCTTGATTTTGCGTAACTTCTGCACTCCGGCCCTGTAGTTGTTGGCGCCGAAGTGCCGCATGAGCGTATCTTTACGTTCCGACCATGATCTTGGTCTATCTACCGCCCCCAGGGCCAGTAGAACCAGTCCGTGATTCTCTCGTCGAAAAAGGAGACCGCCACGGTCAATCTGTGTTTCTCGGGGACTTTGCGGGCATCCATGTAAAGCTCTGTCTGCCCGATCCACGAGGCAGGACGCGTCCCCTTGAAATGTTGTGGTTCACTCATGACTTTGGACAGCCCGTCTAGGTCTTCCTGGCTCTCTCCTTCGTCCAGGAAGTACGTCCTGGGCGGGGAGCTCCCGCCATCATGCTGGCCGCCAGTGGTAAACTCGTTTCCCGGCTCGTTCGGTCCCGTGACTTCCCCTCTGAGGAGTATACGGGCGGTGCGGGTATCTTGAACTTCAATAAAGGCACTGGGTCGGTGCTAGCGTCTCCCCAGTCGACTCCCTTCGGTGGGGTGGCCGGTCTTGGGCCGTCCCCAAGGTGACTGACCTCACCGGTGTGG
>NW_027162451.1:0-238 GCF_002600585.1 Cystoisospora suis
TCTTCTTCTTCTTCCTCGCTTCTTCGTTGTCTCTCTCTCGTTCAGTTGTCTTTTCTTTCTTCTTAAGCCAGAATTCTTCCTCCCAAAACGCTTCTTTCCAATTCAAAAAGAGAGAAGCATAGCTAGACGTAGATGTGAATCTCTCCGTGTCTCTCTCTCGCTACTAAGCAGTCATTTCGTAAAGAAAAAATCCGTCATGGTGGTCGTAGTAGATATGGATGGACTCATCCCTGCAATC
>NW_027162451.1:730-946 GCF_002600585.1 Cystoisospora suis
TGTCTCTTTATCATAACCGTATCTCCAAAATTGGTTCGAGTCTCGAGAGCTGCGTCAATCTCCACGTCTTATCCCTTGGACGAAATCGTATCTCCGATCTAACTGAAATTCACCATCTGCGAAGATTAGCCCATCTTAGATGTTTGAACTTAGAAGGCAACTTGATCTGCAAAGCCGAGAATTACACATCGTACGTTCTTGCTTTTCTTTCAAAGT
>NW_027162452.1:0-354 GCF_002600585.1 Cystoisospora suis
TTCGTGATCTGTCATGGAAGTCGTAATGTTCACAGCGGCTTTGCGCGGCACCTAGGCCCCGCGCCGCCCTGAAAATAGTGCAGTTAGATAGAGGAGAAGAAGAGGTATCTAGTGATACCCGAATCGTAGCCGTAGGAGCAAATTTAGGAAGATCGATATTTTTCACCAAAAGGGTAGCGAACCAGCACGGGTGCCGTTTACCCCGCAACTCGCGCATAGCGGAGCACGAATTTGGCCGATCTCAGCGGCCAGGCCACATAGAGCGATAATTCGAGGTGCGTTAGGCACCTTTTGAGATTTTAGGAACTTTTAGATCCCCGCATTAAGGCGGCGAGACCTTTTTCTGGAAATTCG
>NW_027162453.1:0-282 GCF_002600585.1 Cystoisospora suis
CGGACGCAGGATGTGGGGTTTTTTGGATGTGTGGTTGTGCATTTTGTTTCCATTTTGCACGGTTCCTTGCCCGGGATCGGGTGGAGACCGTGGTTTCTTCGGCTTGATCCGCCGGTGAGCGAGCTGACTCCCGCGAGCCGGTGTCGCTCGCCGGCGCATTCGGTGGTGTTCTTGTTCCTTTTTCCTTGTGCTTTCCTTGTTTACTGGTACTAGGTGTGTCAGGATTTTGCAATCCTGCCTCGATCGCCACTAAAATAGTGGCCTATTTTTACCAGAATGGCG
>NW_027162453.1:757-988 GCF_002600585.1 Cystoisospora suis
ATGTCCCCGTTTTCGTGATCTCGTGTAGAAGCTGTAATGTTCACGGCGGCTTTGCGCGGCACCTAGGCCCCGCACCGCCTCGAAAATAGCTTAGTTAGATAGAGGAGAGGAAGAGGTATCTAGAGATACCCGAATTATAGTCGTAGAAGCAAATTTAGGAAAGTCGATATTTTGCACCGAAGCGGTAGCGGGCCGGCACAGGCGCCGTTTACCCCGCAACTCGCGCACAGC
>NW_027162454.1:0-595 GCF_002600585.1 Cystoisospora suis
GGGACTGCGGGAGATTTTGCAGCTGCAGGATGCTTACGGGACGCGTGTGGAGTTTGATGGGTGCCAAATATGTCTTCCCTATGACGCGCTCGTGGTCGGGCAGGCTCCCTTTATTAATAGGGAGGAAGAGTCACAGAAAGCGATTCCTCTGCCGGCAAGTGAGAGAGACCGTCCTTTGCAGAGCCCGGAGTTACTTCCACCGGCCGGCCCCGGTGTCAACTGGGAACATTGGTTCCGGTTATTTGAGAATGAGCTAGCAGGGCGGCACATTTCGCGTGACAGGTGGGCAGATATGTTGGTGAACCAGTCTTCCATTGTGATGAAGCAGGATGTGACATCTGTCATCCACCACATTCGTTTCGCGGGTGTGCCGGTGGACATGGTGTACGAGGCTGCCCGTGATAAGTTGCTGAAGAATGCCGGTATGAAGTACAGTGCACGTACATATTATAAAAGATTGCATAATATTGTACCAGGTTCGCGGGGTGCCCGTGAGTTGGCCACATACTTGAAAGAGTTGGCTGTTGATTATGAGGCAGCTAGAGTTCGAATGGCTCGTGAATTCAAACGGATGCCTGAAATATCTGAGTACACT
>NW_027162454.1:987-1700 GCF_002600585.1 Cystoisospora suis
TAGTCCTGACCATTCTCTTGCGAACTGTGAGTGGTACCCTATTTGGAGAGAGGAAGACCCACAAAGAAAGAGGCTATGCGCGAAGTGCCACAGGGGACGGCACCACGCTCGGTTCTGCAGGTCCAAGAAAGGTGTCAGATGGGGCCCGCCGTACGGGCTAACAAAAATACCCCATGTGGCAGCAGTCTTGGTTGCAGGCGAGCCGTTGCCGAGTCGACGTGGAGGGTGGGCGGGATGCCAGAGGGACGTAGAGTTGCTTTCTTTATCGCAGGCCGAGAATGCGAACGCGCGCGAAGCGAGGCCCGTTCGTGCTAATCACGTTGATATCTCCACAGGTCGGGAGCGGCGGCGCGCTCACAGCGGGTGTGAAGAGGACGTGATAACTGATATGGGTGACGTCGCCGAAGCGAATCAGCATTATCGACAGGAGCGAAGAGTGCGAACAGAAAGGAATACCGCGCAGGTTCACGGTAAGGGATTCCTTGCCGCTGCAGGTTGCCTGGCGCAGAGCGTGCGCAACTTTTATCTTAAATTGCGTTACGGGGACTTACAGGTCCAAGCGTTGTTGGATCCTGGAAGCGCATTTACCCTGCTGAGTAGCCCTCCCGGTTGTCGCCCCATTAGCGGGGGATCTCCAAAGATCTTTGATGCCTCTGGAAGATGGATCCCATTGCTTGAGCAGTGCGATACATTTGTTGAGACTGGACCAAGCA
>NW_027162454.1:1721-3620 GCF_002600585.1 Cystoisospora suis
CTGGACGCTTTTTGTGCTCTGGGAATGACGCTGTCCACTGTGGATGGCGAACTGCACCTGTGCGTAGAGCAGAGTGGAAGAAGGGCCCCCGTCGAGCGTGCGTTTATAAAGCCTGTTGTGCTGGCGGCAGCGGTGACAGCTTGTAAGGATGGGGATGATGCTACTGCGGTGTTTGGCAGCAGTTCCCTGCCGGCGTTACAGGGTTCGCGCATGGTGCTTTCATTGGATGAACCTGAGGCTTCCCTCTTGGATCGACTCTCTGCTGGAGGGTGCGCATACTCAAGCGGATATGACGTGGCAAGCGGGTCCTTGTCCCCCGTTGATGTGCGTCCGCCTTTCCCTTTGTCATCTTTCTTCCCGCTTAGGAAGACCGGCCGCCGCAGTGTTTTAGCTGCTTCTGCGGTTGTCGATGCGCTGACACTGACTGCTTCTGCAGTGCAGTCTATGTGCGAGAAAGCCGCCGGACTGTCAGAAGAACAGGCAACCCAGCTCAAGCGGCTTTGCATGAAGTATGCAGGAATCTGGAACGCTGGAGATCGTCCATTGGCTGAAACAAATCTGACTGTGTTTCGTGTCAATGTGGATCCTGCACAGTCGCCCATTAGTTGCGCTCCAAGGCCTGCTAGTTTCGCCAAGCGGCAACGAATAGCAGCCTTCGTTAGAGATTGTCTAGACAAAGGATCTATTGCACCAAGCGAGTCCGGATGGGCCTCCGCTGTAGTCCTGGCCTCGAAGCCAGGCGGAGGGGATCGCTTGTGTATTGATTATCGCCCGCTTAATAGGAGCACTCGTGTTCCTGTGTATCCGCTGCCAAAAATTCACCAGGTGTTTGACAGTCTGCAAGGAAAGAAGTATTTCTCTGTATTTGATTTTCCGAGTGCGTATTGGCAAGTGGGCGTAGAGAAAGAATCTCGCAAGTTCCTTGCGTTTATTACACCGGATGGCTTGTGGAAATGGAAGAGGATGCCTTGTGGAGCAGCGGGAGCGCCCGCAACCCAGCAACGGATGATCGATCGCCTGTTTGCCGGAATGAAGTGGGTCTGTGCTATTGGCTACCTGGACGATGTGGTTATATTCAGCAGTTCCTTCGACGAGCATTTGGCTCAACTGGAGACGTTTTTTCATCGGGTGCAACAGGCCAACTTACAACTACATCCGGTTAAGTCTCGCCCATGCCAGCAAGAAGTCGCGTACCTTGGTTTCTTAGTCTCCGCAGAAAGAATACGCCCCGATCCGGCAAGGACATTGCCTATTACTCGTTTCCCGACTCCAGCAAACAAGAAGGGGGTACGTAGCTTCCTGGGTATAGGAAGCTACTACAGAAGGTTTATAAAAGATTACGCACGAATATCGGAGCCGTTACAACGCCTTATTCCGGAGGACGCTGCCTTCAAATGGGGGGAAGAGCAGAGCAAGGCCTTTGATGCAATAAAACGATCGTTAGTTCACATGACGCAGATGGCTCACCCACAGCCAGGGAAAGAGTTCATCATCGACTGCGATGCTTCTCGCTTGGGTCTGGGAGCTGTTATATCCCAGAAAGATGAAGCTGGACGCGAACGGCCGATTGCATTTGCCAGCAGAGTGCTAAGGCCGAATGAACAGAGGTGGTCCACAACAGAACTGGAGGCTTTTGCTGTTGTATGGGCTTTGAAAACCTTCCGCATTTGGATTGAAGGCTCGCCAACTCTCGTACGTACGGACCACAGCTCATTGCTGTGGCTTCGTAATCAGGTGGGCCAAATCGACTCGGATTGCGCGCTGGGTATTGCGTCTTCAAGAGTTTG
Source organism: Cystoisospora suis (assembly GCF_002600585.1). Taxonomy (NCBI): domain Eukaryota; phylum Apicomplexa; class Conoidasida; order Eucoccidiorida; family Sarcocystidae; genus Cystoisospora; species Cystoisospora suis. Next base: position 3,509 of record NW_027162454.1, read on the forward strand.
CGTTTGACTTGCAGCACAGGGCAGGGCTTTGCAACAGCGAGCCGGATGCACTCTCTCGGTATCCCTCTGGCGCAGTTCCTGATCAGCCCCACGATACGATGCTAGATGCTCC
>NW_027162455.1:0-349 GCF_002600585.1 Cystoisospora suis
AGTGAGATCTTTGGCGCGATAGGATCCAAATAAGAAAATAGGAGTTTCTATGACCCCGCATCCAGGCGGGAAAGCAATATTAGTAGAAAGCGCAAAACCGACCTTAGCCTCCAGCGCGTTGCACGACTAGCGCGCTGGCCCACGCTAGTACGATGGCCCAGGAAGGCCGGAAGTCAGGAGAAGCGGCTCCTAGAGGAGCCTAATAGAAGCAAATGAAAAGGAAAAGACCTTTTAAGTACTCTAGACGCAAAAGAAAAGAAAACAGCACTAAGTTCACAACCTAGCAAAGCCGAGCAGAGCGGCGAACGAGCCGGCCGCGCAACCCGCGCCCCAGCATGAGAGGCCAAGG
>NW_027162456.1:0-209 GCF_002600585.1 Cystoisospora suis
ATATTCCAGAAGACAGCCTACCGTTTTAACATGGAATCGAAGGTCTATCCGTCGAAAAAAGGAAGATTCAGAGAAGAGAAGGTTACGAAAGGGGAGAGAGAGAACCAAATTCGAAGTCAGGGAGTCAGATTCTAGTTCTGAAGACCAAAGGAAGAGAAGGAATGCTGTCGTACGTGTCAGAGGGTTGGCTCTGACCCGTTTCAGATCAA
>NW_027162457.1:0-170 GCF_002600585.1 Cystoisospora suis
GCCTCCCGCTCTACTTCTTCCCGAGTTCTTTTTTGAGGTAGAGCTAATCCTTCGATCCACGGCCTCATAATGACTAATTTAGTATAATCCTCCTCCGTTATCTCAGAAACGGATTCCCGTTCACATCCCCTAACTCCTTCTGTTGGTCTTATCTTCTTCTCCTGTCTCTG
>NW_027162457.1:731-871 GCF_002600585.1 Cystoisospora suis
GACCAGGACAGGGCGAACACCAAGCAACCCGAACAGATCGAGATCGAACTGCCCAGCAGAAGATTGCAGCAAGAAGGACTCAAGGTGGATCGGGACGTCCAAAGGCTACTGGACGAATTCGCCGACGTCTTTAAGGACCT
>NW_027162458.1:0-277 GCF_002600585.1 Cystoisospora suis
CTCCTCCGTTATCTCAGAAACGGATTCCCGTTCACATCCCCTAACTCCTTCTGTTAGTCTTATCTTCTTCTCCTGTCTCTGATGCACCTTAGGAAAGGTCTGACTAGTTTTTTTCCTTGATTAGAATCCCCCCAAATCACTTTCTCTGAAGCCTCTTGAACCTCAGCTCGATTGAAGGTACGTGACGTAATGCACCTTGTTGGATCGAGAAAAGTGGTGATTCCTAATGTTGTTTTTTGGAGAGCGACGGATGGGAATGGTTCCCATCCGTCGCTCT
>NW_027162459.1:0-174 GCF_002600585.1 Cystoisospora suis
CGACCTTTCACTGAAGAACTCCAACACATAGAAATTTGGGGAAAAGAAGGACAGAAAATTAGTTTGGGGAGCCAGTTCGAGGAGTTAGTAGAAGAGGTTTGGGTGGAGCAGCTGGAGGGGCCGGCTGATAAGGGTGATGTAGCTGGTCGGGCAGCCGGACCAAGACCCGACCCG
>NW_027162459.1:594-826 GCF_002600585.1 Cystoisospora suis
GGACCTCCGACAGTTTTGGAGAGCAACGGATGGGAACCATTCGACGTTGGAAACAACATTAGGATCCACCACTTTCCTCGATCCAACAACGGGCGTAACGTCACGTACCTTCAATCGAGCTGAGGTTCAAGAGACTTCAGAGAAAGTGATTTGGGAGGATTTTAACCAAGGGAAAGAAACTAGTCAGACCTTTCCTACGGTGCATCAGAGACAGGAGAAGAAGATAAGACCA
>NW_027162460.1:0-391 GCF_002600585.1 Cystoisospora suis
AGAACGAACTCTGCGCCGCTGCGAGTTAGGGTTAACTCGGCAGCGTAAGTGAGTGTTAGGGAAGTAGGTAATTTGTGCTAGGTAGTCCTCGTGAAATAAATAAAATTTCTTTGTGCACGTGGGTGCGGCAGCAGTTGCAGGAACTACCTCGTACAGTGTTGCCTAGGGCGAAAGCTCGCAAGATCCGCCTTTCCGAGCGCCCGGTTTATCACACCCAGAGGCCGGAAAGCTCAGAATAGCCCTCTCTTACCTGGACGAAAATATGACCGAGTGGTATTCAATGTCGCTGAACGAAGAAGAGAGACCATATGATTGGAGAGGACTGAAAGTTTTACTTCAAGAACAGTTCGGGGGATACGATCTAAGAGGTGCGCTAAAAAGACTGAAGAAA
>NW_027162461.1:0-326 GCF_002600585.1 Cystoisospora suis
CCCTCGGAGCTAGCGCGGCCCGAATAATAGCCGCCAGCCTAGCCGGAAGCCAACCTGGAGGCGTAGATTCGAGAAGAAGTTGAACCGGCTTGAGTTGTCCGAATTGCGGGCCAACCGTAGGCACGAGAGACCCCAAGGGAGCCACGGAGGGCTGCTAGAGCAGCCTAACCGCCAGGGAGTGCCAAGAGGGGGTTAGACCCAGATTACCCCGGACGCGACACATGTGCCTAGATTGGCAAGAGGACGGAGTTGCGAGAAGGAAGGAGTTTCAGTCGAAGCATCGGGTACGGCAAGTGAGAACAACCTTGAGGAGGCCTGCAGAGACG
>NW_027162462.1:0-320 GCF_002600585.1 Cystoisospora suis
GCACGCCCCCAGAGTCAGGGAGGTTGAAGGTGCGTGAAACGGCCAGTTTCGTACGAAATAGGACTTCGAATAGGCAGAGCAGCCCGAGAGGCGTGCAACGACCCACGCCGGGCCTTCGGGCAAGCCGCGGACGCGAAGATCAGCTATTCGCCATCCGGGCCGTAGAGCCCCAGGCTACGCCAGGAGAAGATCGACGGCAGGGAGTGGCCCTGCAAACTTAAGAGGAGTCGGAGAGGCCAGAGACCCTCACGGAAGGTGTAGCTAACGAACTGGACTGCCAGAACGCCGAGACAGCCGCCGAAGAGGCTAGGTCGACGTCT
>NW_027162463.1:0-318 GCF_002600585.1 Cystoisospora suis
GTCCAGTTGTTGTGCCGGCGAGGAACACAAGTTCCTCAGCGAGGAATGTGTTTGTGAGTTAGAGTGCGTGCACTCCGGTTAGTACTCTTTTGGAGCTGGGTGCTCGGGTAGCCCGGATGGAGCGGTGCAGGCTACGTAGTAGACTACATAGTGGTAGTCCGTAGCGCTGCTTGTAGCCCGCTACACCGGGGAGGCGGAAAGAGAGACGCGACTCTCCCGATGCGTCGTGTTAGATCATAGCGACGAAGGGTGACGGAAGAAGAACTCAGCGTCGGGCTCATCCCCGGAGTAGATTAGGAAATTCTCCTTAGTAGCACG
>NW_027162464.1:0-656 GCF_002600585.1 Cystoisospora suis
TCGTCCGACAGGTTGTAGCATTGCTTCGGGTAGTTGGGGAGTTCCCCGGGTACCGTTGGAATTCGGTGCTTAATCTCCCTGTTCTTGACTCCTCCTGGTGGTAGGTCCCTAAAGACGTCGGCGAATTCGTCCAGTAGCCTTTGGACGTCTCGGTCTACTTGGAGTCCTTCCTGCTGCAATCTCTTGCTGGGCAGGTCGGTTTCAGTGTGCTCTGGTTGCCTCATGTTTGTAGTCTCCTGTCGCTGTTGTGGGTGGTGTTGGCTCACCTTGGTGGCGTAGACCACCCCCACCTGGCCCTTCTTCAACCAGGAGCGAAATTGCACCATGGAGCATACCTTGGCTTGCGTTCCCTCGTTTCCTCGTTCTTCGTTGTTCGACCGCTTCTTGCCCTTCTCTGGGGGGGTGGCCGCTGGGAGCTCCGAACCGTCCGCTTTCTCTAGTCGGAAGGGTTCGTCTTCTCTCCGGCTCCGTTCCGTTCTCTGAGGACTCGCCTCTCCTTGGGGTCTTCTTCTCTGTTTGGCCGGAGGGGTCGCATCTGGGTCCTCCGATCCCTCGCCCAATGCTTGGGCCCTACCGGCTTGGTCTTCGGCTGTCTTGGCCTCGTCGGCGTTCTCTACGGCGAATCTGGCTTTCCTTCTCTCCTTTTGGCGGAATGC
>NW_027162465.1:0-259 GCF_002600585.1 Cystoisospora suis
CTAGAGCAGCCTAGCGACCTCGGAGTCCCACTCGGAGGTTAAACCCAGATCGCCCTCGGGTGTGGCACATGAGTCCAGATCGGCGGGAAGAGAGATCTTCAAGAGGGGAGCGTTTCAGCCGAAGAATCGAGTACAGCGAGCGAGAACAACTCCGTGAAGGCCCGCGGAGACAGAAGGAGGCGCGTCAGGAGATAGGACCGCCTAGCAGATCGAGGCCGCACTTCGTAGCGAGGCGGTTCGGAAGGGGAGAGAACGGTCC
>NW_027162466.1:0-205 GCF_002600585.1 Cystoisospora suis
TATATGTATATGTATGTATATTGAGATACATATGCGTATATGTATGTGATTTAGTATGTATGTACACATATAGCGTGGACAACAGGCGCAGATGGATATCGCGAGGAGTCTACCGGGTGACATAGAGCGAGAGAGGAAAGTGAGTCTATATAGATAGATAGGTACAGAGATGAGACAGAAAGGAATGAAAGACAGGCTTGAGACA
>NW_027162467.1:0-836 GCF_002600585.1 Cystoisospora suis
AGTCGTATGCATGCAATTGTAACCAACTATACGACCAACGACTAGAACTAGTAGGGAATACAGCTACCACACATAGTTGCATGCAGTGGCAGTCTGTTAACCGTAGTGACTAAGTGACTAGCTATGTGTGTAGCATGGGTCCGGGTACCGGGAACCGAGACCCCGGTCCACCAGCGGTTACTATCCGCGTAGCCGGACCGCACACACCACTGAGGGTGGTACTCCGCCACCCCCCGAGAAGGGACAGGCTGAGGAGTGGACCGACAAGCCAGTAAGGCCAGGGAATAGCGGGGGAGATCTGTTTCTCTTAAAGGTTACCATGAGCTTACTTAAGGAAACATTAAAAGGTCAATTTATCCTGTGTGGTTTCCGTTGTGACGGCTAGAGCCGCCTAAGTCGATGTCTACACGAAGTTCGTGGTTGCGACGCGAGCCTGTGTGGCCGTCGCGAAGGTGTGACTGAGGAATGTTGGGCTGTGTGGCCATTCTCAGCCTTTGCGTGTGAAAGAAAGGTTAAATGAGTGGAAATAGAGTTTGAGGGACGTATGAGAGTGGCGTCACTCGAGAACAGAGCCTATCGAACATACGCGCGCCCCAAGCCATCGGCTAGAAGAAGAGGCGGGTCGCTAGCGTGCCTGCAAGAGAGTCTCATAGATGGATCCTAGGGGATCCTGGCGCAGAAATTAAAGAAACATCCTTAAGTGTGCAATTTACGAGTACATGTGCCTGAGGGAGGCCTTTGGAACCTGTGTACAAGCTTCATGCGCGATAAGCCATCCAGCAACGTCCTTCCCCACCCTTTTCGCAACTCGACTACGTCGGGCTCCCCGAGGGAGA
>NW_027162468.1:0-223 GCF_002600585.1 Cystoisospora suis
AAGGACCGGAAAATGTTTAAAGATAGCACCTTTCCAGGATTAAGGCTTCTAGGGAAGCCTAACTTGTATAATCGAAGTCGTAGACCTCGTTAAAAGAGGGAAAGATCCCCAGATTTAGCCCTGGAGGGGCAATGGGAAAGTAACGGGGAACCGCACCTCCCCGGGAGGCGGGACGACCGGCCGGTTGAGAGAGACACACGACCGGAGAAAGGGGGAATAGTTA
>NW_027162469.1:0-217 GCF_002600585.1 Cystoisospora suis
TACACACACATACATATATACATCGCCATTAAGAATACACGAAGAAAACTTCATAGGTGAAGAAAGAGGTGTAGAATCGAGAGAAAGAAGAATCTCTCCTTTTTACCTGATGGTAGTTGTATCCATGAGCTACATGGAAGTCCTCAGAATCATTGGCGTTATCATAGTCAGGGCGATAGTTCCAGTCTGATGGATCGAGCGTCTTCAAGCCTAACTG
>NW_027162470.1:0-454 GCF_002600585.1 Cystoisospora suis
ATATATATATGTAGATGTATATACAGTCGGTGTGTACCGCACGCCGCGTGTATAAACACAAGTCCGAATGCACGTTCCCGTGTCTGTACATCGTTAGAGTGCGGGTGCGTGTTGATGCTGCTGTAGAGACTTGAGTGGTAGCGGAGAGGAGAAAAGCCCTGGGGGCGACTACCCTGGTAGTGAAACGCATTCCTTGTCTAGATTTGAAGGAATCTTCTTCCTCTCTATGGTGCTTCGTCTTGATGAAGAACGGAGGTTGATTTATGACTCAGACAAGTAGCGATACACCGGAAGTTTTATATTGCGTCATCACTTGAACAGTTGGTAGTGAAAAAAGTTGAAGTGACGCCTTGTTTGTCGAAAGGGAATGTTCTCCTCTCCACCACGGTCTCTCCCCCCTTCTCCCCACGAGAGAGTGTCTGTACTGTCTTCTCAGGTGTCTGTACATACACCC
>NW_027162471.1:0-155 GCF_002600585.1 Cystoisospora suis
AGAGAAGATGAGCGGTTTGAAGAGAAGAAATGGATGAAATGGATCTGCCTCATAAATCTCTGCATGCATTGAAGCCTAAGACAATACAAACAATGCTGCTGATCAACCCGAAAGAAGATCTACAAACTACCACTGTTCCCAGGGGGCGGTGACGA
>NW_027162471.1:179-3371 GCF_002600585.1 Cystoisospora suis
GTGAGAAAGAGAGAAAGAAAGATCGCCTCTCATTCACTGATAGAGCCCGTTCTTCCCCAAAATGATGAGAATTCAGGAATGAATAGAAACCCAGTCTTTAGACATCTACTCTCAAACTCACACATGTCTCACCCTGACAAACCCATACACATATATATAGATAGATACACGTGCAAATATGAAGGCCATGTATATGCATATATATATATATATGTATATGTCTTTGAAGATATAGGTGTATGGATCCGGAAAGCCAAGGCAGTCGGAGAATCGAGACGGGCAGGCACGACGAAAAGGGCGAGTTTTCGTGGGCATCATCATCATCGTTGTTGTGAGAGAGAGAGAGAGAGAGATCTGACCCACTCCCGTAGATCTGATGAGGAGAGAAGAGAGATAAAATTGTATGCATGGAGATAGCCTCCTTAAGAGTCAATTCGATAGGGGAGGCTCATGATCGAACATGACTGCTATAGCCGTTAGATTATCCTGAGAAAAAAGGCACAAAACACAAACACCCAACAGACATATAACAGTCGGACGCTCTACATACGCAAGGTGTGCGTACACTTGTGAGATTGTCTATCTATCTTTAATCTATCTATCCATCTTTAATCAATCTATCTATCTACCGCCCGCTATCCCTACTACCAATCGCGTCTCTTGTTACGTAGGGAGAAGCATTGAAAGTCCTGATGGTGTCTATACCATCGTATTTCTCCGTACACCTTAGTTGCAAACCTTTCCCTACCTAGACATCTACATGAAAGATAGACACGGGCCCCATGCATTGGGATGATAGAAGAGGCGAGACAACATTATGGAGTTTAGATAAGGTCTCGAGACACCTGAAAATGTTGTGTGACTACATGGCTGAGAATGAGAAGAAGCAAAGCAGTACTAGCTCAAGTAGCAGTTAGCGACGATAGCGAAAAAGCAAACTGACCTCTCGTCGCCTTATGTTGGTACTTTTCTATCTTCATGTCTACGAGGTACGTCAAGCATCTTCATTTGCTCTACTCTCTTGTAACTATCAGAGACCTATCAGGGTGGATCTATAGAAAGGGATCTCTACATGAGGCATGTGTGAAGACCGTAGCTGTCTCTATGTGGAGAACTTACTTGACTCCCTCGTTCAAATGCAGTCTTAATGACTCGGCTAGCTGCCTCCTGGGGATCATCGACATGTCGAGCTACGATCTCAACTACCTCCTTCGGAGAATAAACGAAGAGAAAAGAACATAGATAGACACATATCAAGTTTCAATCATGAACTGCATAGCAAGAAAGAAAGAACCTTCACAATTCTCCTTATTATGAAGTGAAGGCATTCACCCCAGTTTCTCTTTCTTTCTGTGTCCTTGGAGAGAGAAGACGATTCTCATCTTGCGTATGTTTTGTAAGGATTTGCTTTGCTTACTCGATAGGTAACTATTCACATCTCTATGTATGTGAACATTGGGGTGTACATACACCTGACACCCAGCCCCTCTGTTTGACCTCGTTCTTTTTTCTCCTCCTCTTACCACTACTACTACGACTACGACTATTCCTGCGAGACGATAGAAAGCAGATCTTCACATTTATATTCTTGAGATCTATCTGTCTTCCTTCATGGGCTATCAACTCTCCAGGAATGAAGATAAGTCTTCCTTTCTACATGCCCTACATAGACAGTCTCCGTGGGTTACAGAGAGAAGAAAAGAGGCATGGCGTTAAGCAATCCCGGCTAAATAGACACGAAAGGCCAGACATGTACTCATTGTCTACGAGAGAGATGCAAAACAGATTCTATACATGGAGAAAGATCTTTCTTTCACTGACACGAGAGATGAGATAAACAGTTCTATGCAAAGACATGTCGATATTTATCGACTGGCGTATCTAAGTCAAGATAGCACCTAAAGATATATGAGGAGAGAAGAAATAAAGATCTTTAGAGGAACGCTCTTAGTGAAATAGACGCGTAGATCGGACACGTCAAACGCCTTCGGAATAGAGAATCTACAGAGTGAGAGATGAGGTAAGGAATCTACACAGGCACTTCTGATGTAAGTTACAAAAAGGCAGAGAGAGAAAGGAAGAAGATGAACGAAGGAGCTACGAGACGTTCTTTGGATCATCTACTATCCTTATCCCTATTTAAGAAAAAACACCATGTAACATACAAAGGGCAGAGAGACTGATACCAGATGAAGAAGAAAAGGAAGATAAAGAAGAAGAAAAGAGAAAAGAAGAAGAATGGAGAAACAGAAAAGAGTCGTTCTTCTCTTTGACTCTTATAGGATCTATCTGATAGAATAGTCTGTCCGTTATTCTTTGCTTTAAGGGTGAAAGAAGAAGTAGGTAAGTGTGAAAGGGTTCTACGGCTTACTTGATCAGAGAGAACGTCCCAGACACCATCGCATGCAATCAACATGAAGCGGATGTCCTCTGTAAGGTGTAAAGCTACTATATCGGGTGTACATACAACAAGGCCTTCTTCCTTCAATTCCTTATCTCCGAAACCTCTTGACACTGAGGGAAAAAGAGACAAAGATACACGCACAAAGATACACAGCTAGCTCACCTACCTTCCTCATCCAGCCAAGACGACTGTTTCACAGATCCTATCTTTCTTACGGAAAAATAGATCAAAGTACATACACATACCACACTACAAAGCTCAGCATATCTATATACATACTGTATACATGTATACTCATAAAAGATCATATCCTTCCACTCTATACATATAAACGAGAGGATGTATCTGTTCGAGTTGTGTGAAGGGCGCTGCCCTATGTACTTCCGTAGAAAGCCATTGTTACTCTGTAGACATACTTCAGCCATACGAGCATCAAGCGCAGATGCGAGCGCTAGTATACGTATATATATATACATGTATCTACATGCACATACACAACAGAGACCAGCAATGAGAGAGCAGGTAGGAGAGCGTTCGATCCCCAACTTTCTTCTCTCTTTGTTACAAATGGAGAGAAGATAGACAGAAGAAAGCAAGAAGCGAAGAAGATCTAAAGAAGAAAAAGGCAATTGATTGATGTGCCAAGAAAGCGAGAAAGAAGCAACTCCACACAGGGAGAAATAAAAGACACGTCTAATATACCTTCTATCTATCCCTATAAGGATGCATCTACATACATTTGTTTGTAAGAGGTCACCTTTCCATACATCTATAGACACTCGTGTATG
>NW_027162471.1:3383-3556 GCF_002600585.1 Cystoisospora suis
AGAAATCTCAAGCAGCCCTGTATGAGCGCAGCTTCAATATATACAAGAAAGATAGGCAGACATAGGCAGAGAAGTAGCCAGATGAACGATAGATAGGCAGATAAAGATACTTGTCGATAGTGTCAAAGATAGAAAGAGAGACAGATAGTGCTATAGGCGAATAGATTAAGGAA
>NW_027162472.1:0-463 GCF_002600585.1 Cystoisospora suis
CAGAGTATACATACATACATAGTCATACATACATACATAGTCATACATACATACATAGTCATACATACATACATACATAGTCATACATACATAGTCATACATACATACATAGCCATACATAGTCATACATACATAGTCATATATACATACATACATAGTCATACATACATACATAGTCATACATACATACATAGTCATACATACATACATACATAGTCATACATACATACATAGTCATACATACATACATAGTCATACATACATACATAGGCATACATACATACATAGTCATACATACATACATAGTCATACATACATACATAGTCATGCATACATACGTAGTCATACATACATACATACATACATAGTCATACATACATACATAGTCATACATACATACATACATAGTCATACATACATACATAGTCATACATACATACATACATAGTCATACATACATACA
>NW_027162473.1:0-667 GCF_002600585.1 Cystoisospora suis
TTTCTTTCTTAGTCTTTCTTTCTTGATCTTTTGATGCCTTCTCTTCCTCCTCCTCCTCCTTTTACGTTAAAGACATTTTTCCTCTTTTTCTTCTTTAAACGTTTTCTTGTCCTTCTGATTCGTCTCGTCCACAAGCCAGCCGTTCTCTTTCCTTCTTCTTCTTCTTTTGGTAGGAGTCGTGAGAAACTACTAGCTTCTTCTCCCCCTTCTCCTACACACATAGTCATACATACATAGAAATCTTGATATATAGAGATAATAGATAGACATATAGATATACCTATAGAGATAGATATACATAGAGATAGATACCGACAGATATGTATAGATATCTCTTTCTTGATGTATGTATCGATGCTGAATCATGAGTTGGCTCTATTTCGATGCTTATTATCTCTTGACATTTTCTCTATAGATTCCAGTAGGGAGGGAGAGACCTCGTGCGTGCGTGCCAGGAGTAGTAGTGGCCCTCGTCACCTTCCTTCCCTCTCTCCCTTCCACATAGCCTTAAGATCGGAAACATCCAAGAAGAAGAAGAAAGCAAGCCGAAAAGAGTCGTAAAAAGCAAAAGACTAGAGAGATAAGAAAAAGCCTAGAGTGTGTTTGGATGAAAAGCCCATCATTCTCCCCTTTGTCTTCCCCCTATTATCTCTATATATCAAGATTT
>NW_027162474.1:0-146 GCF_002600585.1 Cystoisospora suis
CCAACAGGTAGTCCTGGATGGTTCCCGACTGCTTGATCTTACGCAGCTTCTGCACTCCGGCTCTGTAGTTGTTGGCGCCGAAGTGTCGCATAAGCGTGTCCTTCAACTCGGCCCATGATCTGGGCCTATCTACCGCCCCCAGGGCT
>NW_027162474.1:710-1047 GCF_002600585.1 Cystoisospora suis
GGCCTTGTTCACCTCGAACCAATACCTTCGGCAAAGAACCTAGAATGTCGCTTTAGCCTCTTCGGCGGCTAACTCGGCGTTCTGGCAGTCCAGTTCGTGTGCAGCACCTCCGGTGAGGGTGTCCCGCCTTTCTGGCTTTGCTAAACTTCGCAGGAGGCTTCTCTGTCGTCGATCCTCTCCTGGCACTCTTTGGGGCTCTATTGCCCGGGCGGCGAACAGCTGATCTTCGCGTCCGCGGCCTCTCCGAGGGTCGTACGTGTATTACTGTACGCCCCTCGGGCTGTCCTGCCTATTCGAAGTCCTACTTCGTGCTACTCTGGCCGTTTCCTGCACTTTC
>NW_027162475.1:0-307 GCF_002600585.1 Cystoisospora suis
GGCAGTCACCAGAGGTGGCATCCTAATCAAACAAACCGCCCAGAACATGAAGACAAACCTGGACACAAGACGTACCTTGCTCGCGAACCGGCAGGCGGAAGAGCCCTGCGGCACACAGCAAGCGCATCATCACAAGGCAGGGTCGTGCCGGCAACCACGGGAAGACGAGACGGCACGCCAGGCCGAGGCCAAATCGGACTCACTCCAACTCCAAGGCATCCCGAGAGATCCAGAACAGCCGACCATCCGACGCAAAACCCAAGACGCGAACATGCCGCATCAAGGGGCGGTCGACCAGCAGAGCGAT
>NW_027162476.1:0-408 GCF_002600585.1 Cystoisospora suis
ATGAAAGAAGGGAGAGATGAAGGGGGGGTCGCATCGCAAGGATGGGATGGGCTGAAACAGATGGAAAGAAAAGAAGAAATGATGCAAAGAGTTTAAAGTTGTCAGCTGTATATACAGCTCAAAGAGGAAGGAAATCTGCTGTAGATGAGTGGAGGAGAAGAAGAAAGGGTCGTAAGCAAACAAGCAGACACGTTCAAGATCTTATGAGGCCACACACAAACTATCCGTCTCTTCATAAAGACATATACGCACATGTATATATAGCTATACAGGCATAGAGAGACTACACATATTCAGATACATATACGTGGGTGCCACATGTATATCAAATCCTTCTTCCTTCCTATCTCTTCATATCCCTTTCACGATATAAACCTACATACATACACGTTCCCTCTATCTCTCTTC
>NW_027162476.1:637-913 GCF_002600585.1 Cystoisospora suis
ATGAGGAGACAGAGAGCCTGGAGAACGGTCTCGACCAAGACAGGGGGATTAAGGAAAGACTTCAGCTCTTGGATGTCTTTCTTGTCGAGAGAATCCAAAGCCCGTAAGGCAGCAAGCATCTGGGGCATGACGGATTGGAGCTCTTCTTCGCATTCGTTCTTTAGCTTCTGAGCGGCTTCGCGAGACTCGTTCGCTACCTCTCTCTCTTTATCACATGCCTGCGCCACTTCGTCGGCTCTCTGCGCCACAGAAAGAAAAGACAGAGAGAAAAGAGAA
>NW_027162477.1:0-278 GCF_002600585.1 Cystoisospora suis
AGGAAAAAAATAAGAGAGACCCCAGCAGGCCGAGTGTGAGAAGGACTTTCTTTTTCTTCTTCGCCATCTCTAGGACTGCTAGTCATCTCTTCTCCGTGGAGCAGAGAGTATCTGCTAGATAGGCTATCAATCTCCACTTTCACAAGACTCAGGGGACGAGGGAAGTGTCTCTCTGTCTCTATATCTTTCACATAGTAGAAACGCAAGAGAAGATTCTCAATTCTTTCTCTTTCTTCCTCATGGGAGAATACGAAGAGTTGACAAGATATAGAGCCTCT
>NW_027162478.1:0-528 GCF_002600585.1 Cystoisospora suis
AGTTACGAGTAGAGACGCCTTCACGCACCTACTGGAGGAAACATCAGTATACGCATGAAGGCGTCTCTACTCGTAACTCCGAGGGCGTTTGCAGCGGCTGCTGCTGCGAAGTCCGCGTTCCCTTGTTCGGTCAGAGCAGTTTGGTACGCGTGGGCGGCAGCCGCGACAGCGTCGGGGTCCTGGGCAAATCTCGTCTACAGCGGGGGAGACAGGATGCCGACAACACAAACCGCCCACCAGTCTCACGTGAACCGGTGACAGCACGCGAAGTACTGGATGGATGTGATGTGCGACGTGCGTCATTCCCTGATGAGGCGCGCGTCATCAGCAAAGACCGAGTGCAGACCGTGCTTACAGAAAGTGAGGAACGCACGGGGGAACCTCAGTCGCTAGGCCGGCATTACGTGTGCTTGATTGCCCCTCATGGCTTGAAAGATACACGTCGTGACGGAATGAGAGTCCCCTCGAGGGGCCCGAACCCGACTCCGCCTACCGAAGGCAGAAGTGGAGACCACTTTGCTTTGTTGG
>NW_027162479.1:0-257 GCF_002600585.1 Cystoisospora suis
TGGGATGTGCTTGCCATGACCGCGGCTCGGCCGCCTCGCTCGTGGTGATGTGTCCGGGAAAACCGATCAGGAGCCTTTGCCACTTTAGACAGCGTTGCCACCGTCCGATCCGAACGCTTCTCCTCTCGACCAGACCTGCCCCGTAAGTACACTCTTCCAGAGATGTTTCTCCGGCGCTTCGGCGGGCGACTCGGAGGATAGGCTGTCTTTTCTGATTTCTGGGGATCTGTCAGCTGTCACAATTAAGAAGTGTACTT
>NW_027162480.1:0-342 GCF_002600585.1 Cystoisospora suis
CCCCTCCCGCACGGTCATCGATGGCGGAGAAGAAGAGGGTCATCTGCCCATGTTCGCTTCGCTGGCGTACTTCCGTCTCTGTTTCAATTCCTCTCTTCACCCACTTCGCAAGACAAGGGAATGACTACCCTGTCTACCTCTGTCTCGGCTAGCCAGCTGTTGTTTCTTTTGTACTTATCCTAGCACTCCATGAAGCTTTCTCAAGCAAACTTACTTCACATCAGTTCAACAGGAAGAAATCTAAACTACGTGAACGAATGACAGACAACTGATGGACAAAAAGGCGTTTCTTTCCGTCTCCTATTGTTTGAGATCAGAGAGAAGAAGGCTGTTAAGCGTGGA
>NW_027162481.1:0-271 GCF_002600585.1 Cystoisospora suis
TCTATCTTCATATCTTTAACCTGTGTATAGATCTTGTCATTGATATAGCTTTAATCCATCGTATTTCTGTCTTTCTTTGCATTTCTCTCCTCTTCTCCTGGTCATGCATCGCAGAAGGAGGAAGAAGAAGACGGAGAGGATAGTTCTGGGTCTTCTCTTCATCTCCCGTGTCTGTCGCTTTAGCATGTCTCCTCGATCAAGGCTTATGTCTTCTCTCTATAGAGACAGAATGACTACTCCTACTACTACTCCTCTTCTTCTTCTTCTTTTC
>NW_027162481.1:728-985 GCF_002600585.1 Cystoisospora suis
TGTATAGCTCTGTAGAGACACGTGAGTCTGATCAAGCATTCACAAGGCATTGTTCTATCTTCATTCTTCTCTGGAGAAGCATCACGATTTAGCTGGTAGATCATCTATCCATCAATAGAGAGAAAAGCCTGTATGGCACCATAGTGTGTCTCTCTCTCTATATCTTCTCGGTCTCCCTCTCTATAGGTAGATAGATACACAGGTCGAAAAGAGAGAGAGAGGTCTGTCTGGATAGGAGGTATTTCCATGTAGATCTT
>NW_027162481.1:1430-1692 GCF_002600585.1 Cystoisospora suis
TATATCTATGTGTATGTATGTGATGTATGTGTGTAGGGCGACTTCATTGTTTATTGCGGGGTACGTTACTCGAGCCGAAGCTGATCGATCTCCAGCGTGTCTACATGCCTATCGTCTTTTCCTATCTTCTCTTCTCTTCGTCAAGTCAAGGAAGAGCAACGGCGATAGACTCTCCTCCGCCATCTGCTCCCTTCACTCCAAGAATCGCTACTCTTGTAGACAGCTGGAGACAGAAGAAAGAAAAGGACCAGACAGAGAAAGA
>NW_027162482.1:0-457 GCF_002600585.1 Cystoisospora suis
GTTACGCAGAGCCAAGAGGGATTCGAGGTATGTCTTTGTTTTCCTTCGTATAGCTGTTGCCTTGCTTCATAGTTCATATGTCTCGTTCTGCCTCTAAGTCGTCACTCCCTCCCTATGTCTACTCTACTCTTTGTACATCCATACACACCTAAGGACATATATATTGAAAATACTTCCCTCTCGACAGCATAACTGAGGCGAGCTATGCCATAGTAGAGAGAAGGTGTATCTATCCATGCAGGCAAACACCCTCGCTTATACACGTAGATACATAGATCCATACATACATCGATATATATCTATAGATACGTACCTATTCCATCCATACAAAGTGAAAGGGATACGATACCCATACGTCTTTCTATAGTCGTGCCCCTTGTTCTCCCCCTCGCATCTTCTTCTTTTCTTCATCGTCTTCTTCGGTTCTGTTTCTCTTCCTTCTCTCCCTTCAGTTTCT
>NW_027162482.1:927-3887 GCF_002600585.1 Cystoisospora suis
TATATCTATGTGTATATGTGTATGTAACAGCTGTGAGAATATATATACCAAGGTCTATAGGTGCGTTCTCGTTAGCTCTCGTTCTGAGGTGTGTAATGCTCTAGAGAGGCGTGGGCTGGCTTATCTCTATGTTCCCTCTTCATGTGTAGCTATTGTCCCTTTACACGTATAGAGGAGGAAGCCGGTGGCATGTCCAGGAAGGAATACATACTAGACACAGTGGGCTGCAGCTAGCTGATAGACACACACGTAGACACAGAGAGAAGGGAGGGAAACTGGAGCTCGATAGTGATGCAGAGAGAGCATAGATAAAGTCGTCTGCGTAAGAAAAAAGGAACGAAGTGAAGAAAACGTCTATTCTTTCCTCCTCCTCTCTCCCTTGGTGTCTCCCACCTGAATGAAGACTTCCTGCCTTAGTTACTTTCTCTACTTTCGTGCATTGATTCGGTATGTACATACACCTCACTTGGAAGGTGAGACTGCTGCTGTTTGGACGTCTCTGGAGATCAACCCTTTCTGACTTCTTCTTTTTCATCTCTCTATATACATCTACTATATCTATGTATACACATCCGTATACCGTACACAATGGGTATGTACATACTTACATCCCTGATACGTATATGTATGTATGTATATGCTACCCATATAAAATACATCCATACATATATATACATATATATTATAGCCGCGCTACATGCCCTAAACGGAAAGGACCTGAGCTCTTCTTTCTTTCTTTCTTCGTAGGGAGCAGAAAGGAACGTTATCGTACCGTTGTATAACGTTATCAGATAATATTGGCTTTTTGGATGCTTACTGCTATACCAATGAGTCGACAACTGAGGCGTACATACACCTCACATCTTGTACGAGGGTTCCATGTGTTCTCCACTGGGGTGTCCTGGATATCATGGGAACGGCCCAGACGAAAGGAACGGAAAGCCGTTGGGTAACGTGGGCGAAAGAAGGCCTAAGTCAAGAAGAGCTCGAGAAGAAGCGAGAAGAAGAAGTGCAGAAACGCATGGCTTTGAGAGGAGCTCCCACGCAATGGATATGCCCTCCTGCAGAGATACGTCCAGAAGGAACAGTCATCGTTGACCCTGTCAGGTAAGAAAGAAAAAGAAGAAGATAAGGAAAGAAAGAGAAGATGAAAGAAAGAGAAGAAGGAGAAAGGAAAGAGGGATGAAGGAAGACTTGATGGGAGACAAACATTGAAGATGATGTCTCTAAATACTCCATTCGAGGTTACTACGATGCGGATAGGAGACATCTACGTAGAGGAGGTCTATAGAAGGCTGATAAGAGAGAGATGAAAGGTCCCGGCAAGCGCGACGGTTTGCCTCTCCTTCACCCGAGAACCTTTCGGTTTTCTCTCAGAACTCTCATCTCCCTCTTTCTATGTGTATATGATAGATAGATTGATAGAAATAGAGATAGATTAGTGATAGATAGATGAGATTTCTATCTCTTATTCTAGTGACCAAATGAAGATAGGACCGCCAGCGTGTAAGCCACACCTGTCGAAGAAAGGAGGTAGCAAGGATACCTTCTCTCTCTGTCTGTATTCTCTCTGTGGAGTGAATTCTCTCTCCTTCTTCTTCTTCTTTTCAAACTCCATAAGGATACACTCAAAACTGTAGAGACGTAGCTGACGCCATCCTGTCCTATCTAAGCACCGTAACATTGCATAACTTTCTTCCTCTTTCTCTCTCTCGTCTCCTCTGTGTATCTATGTCTGAAGATACATATATCAATATGTGTAGAGGTGTGTATACAATATTGATATGAGCGTATGGACATCGAGGGATGTATGTATGTACATATGCCTATGTATGGAGATGCACGTATGTATGTGTATGTATGTATATGTATGAATATGTATGTGCCTTTCTCTCTTTCTTCCTCTTTCTGTCTCTATCTCCTTTTTTCCACAGAGCTGTGCAGACCCCCTTTACACTAGAGAATAAGACTCCTGTGACAGCTGGCCTCGAACCCAGCAGTACTATCTCAGGGGCGAAGCTCCTCCAGCAGTTGACTATTAAGATGCGAGCTCATACATGCCCTCGTATAAGTGAAGAAGATCCTGGCGTAGATACACAGTTCGACGGAATTGCATGCTGTCTTAAAGAAGTAGGAGGAAGGAGGTGGTTTCGTAATAGCGACGGGAGAGATATACAGGTAAGAAGTTCTCTTTCTTCTTCTCGCCCCCTGCTTCTTCTTTTCTCACAGAGAGATTCTTCTCCTGCTGCTTACAGACATACGTAACGATCTTGGGACTTATACGTAGTACCCTCTTCGAATATTTGTCGCATCTAGGTATATATAGCTCGTACGTACGACTTTCTTCACATTTATCTATCTATACATACATGTATCGCTTCTAGGCATACATGTCTAGCACATACTACTTTCTACACATAGATAAACATATGGATGTCTTTTCTATGCCAACATGTCGTAAATATACTGTCTAGATAGATATATATAGATTGCTTCTACGCATCTATATGCTATATGTATATATATGGATGCATATGCTTGTCAGGGCTTTTGTATATGGGGACAGGTAGATGCCTAGCTGATGGATATACAGGGGGTACTTGCAGCTTGCATACATGCGAAGAGGGGGACCTAAGAAACCTTCGTATATATATATATATAGACATCCGCATGTACATATATATATATATACATGCGGATGTCTATATGTGTGTATGCATCTATATGTAAATATCTATACGGTCTAGTACGTAGATCTGTACAGTGTTTAGATGAGAGATAGAAGTCCTTTTTCATGAAATACCTCTTCTTTAGACTTTCGTATAGGAGAGAAAAGACATGCCTTTAGATCTTCAACATGTACATGGCGGTGTTAGGATTCCATTTCTATCTATACCGTCCTTTCTTTCTTTCTTTCTTTCCTTCTTTCACCCTCTTGTTTTCTTCCACCTTCTTTCATT
>NW_027162482.1:3999-4674 GCF_002600585.1 Cystoisospora suis
GTGGAAGCAGAGGTGGAATGGCAGCACATGACCCTCATGCATCGATACAATTTGATGACATCGTACATCGATTCATTCAACTTGAAGCATGATAGCTATCTCACTGCTCATCCTAACTTTAAGAAGCGTGTGGAGATTCAGCAGACCTTAGCTGTCGACTGGAGCGTCAAACACTACCATTCTCCCGATGTCTTACTGCCTACCACCTTCTATGATCTCCCTCATGAGCTGGTCTCGGAAGATATTTTCATTCAGTTCGAAGACTACAAATATCTTGGAGCGCCCTTAGTAGAAGAAGAGATCGATTTCTGGGCGTGGATGTATGTCTGGGGACGCTTTGCTTTCTTAGGGCTTTTAGATTGGCAAAGGAATTACAATACGAAGCCAAAAGACTTAGCGCATGCATCGGAACAGCTCACCTATGCGACAGCGCGTGCATGGCGTGTCTATCCGTCGTATAGAACGTATATAAGAAACACGCTAAGTACCCTAGGCAGAGGAGGTGCACAAGGGCAGGCTATACGTGATCGAATTCTTGACGTCATGCACAAGCACAAAATTCCCGAGACGGCGGGCCATTTCTACGAGCAGTGGCATCAAAAGCTTCACAACAATACCACCCCAGACGATGTGGGGATATGTGAGGTAAGGCGCGTCTGGTGGGGGGGGGGGGGG
>NW_027162483.1:0-209 GCF_002600585.1 Cystoisospora suis
GACACCAAGAATCATTACACATCTCCCTCAGAACAGCACAATTCCTCAATTCTCTCGTAGCCCTTTCACCCTTCCTATCACTTCTCCGCCTCTCCGTATCTTTAGTACACATTATGGCCACCTTGGGTGCAATTCCCCTACTGGTACTTTCTGCTTCGAATAAATATAAGTTCTCCCATACATCTCCTCGTAGTACTGTAACTCGGGGA
>NW_027162484.1:0-152 GCF_002600585.1 Cystoisospora suis
TGGTTCTGGTGGTTATACCGTTCCCGTGCTTTCTAACTCCCTCCAACTTCTTCTGACTCCCATTCTTGTGGTCCCAACCCCTTCTAAGCGTCTTTCTGCTATCCCTACCATGGTGTTCCCTACATCTTCGGCCTCCGGCCTACATCTACCGC
>NW_027162484.1:500-1022 GCF_002600585.1 Cystoisospora suis
TTCTTCAAGGCGCTCGATCCGATTCCTACCGACGGCTTCTTATCCTTCGGGTGGAGCCTTTCCGACGGAGTCTTTTTGATTGGCCTAATCGACAACCAGGCCCGGTGAGCTAGTGTCTTCAGAGTCTTTCCCAGTCGGTTCCATTCCTTTGGAGGGCTCAACCCCCCAACCCAGTTCCCTCCTAAAGCGAAGCTCTGTTTTTCCCTGCTTCTCTGTCCCTTCTTTACCTCTCCTGAGCATCTTACCTTATTAATCCGAAGTTCTAGGTTTCCTTGTTTGTTAATTCCCTTGATTTGGTTGTCTTCTCTCAGATGTCTTTGGTTTTTCTTCTCAGATGGTTCCCCGGACGTTACCTGTACCCCACCGACGTTGGTACGTGGCCCCTTTACTGCTTCTTCCTTCCTCCTTAATTCTATTTCAACAACCTCCCGTTCTTCCTTTCCCCTATTTGACCCTCCTAGTTCTTTCGTACTCTCTTCTGTCCTTTCTTTCAGCTCCTTTTGATCTTTTCGAAGCCGCTGA
>NW_027162484.1:1250-1458 GCF_002600585.1 Cystoisospora suis
TATTTCCTGATGCTCTGGGTTGGTCCCGAGCATGACACGCCCACTTGGGACTCTTTGGGTGCTCTCCGTCCTCACTGGCGCCTCCTGACTTGCATGGGGGACTATCGCTGTCCCTTCTCCGCTCTGACTCAAGGTAATGTCACACAGTTCCCGTATCTTCCCGCTCCTGGCCAAAATCTGTTGGCCTATCTCGCTTCGTGGATTCCTA
>NW_027162485.1:0-191 GCF_002600585.1 Cystoisospora suis
AGAAAGGAGAAAGGAGAGTCGAGCGGGTGGAAGAAAGGAGGCTTCCACAGGCCGAGTTACGTCCACGTAGAGCCCAACACGCGGGTAGATAACCGGGGATGGTTAAGAGCCCCGGACCCAAATCCTCGATATGGAGTTATGTGGAAACCTAGTCCGTTCGATAGGGGGACTGTCACGGTTGTAGAGACCAA
>NW_027162485.1:827-1021 GCF_002600585.1 Cystoisospora suis
GTCTTCTCCCTCAGAACAAATTTCCTTTCCCCGAATGAATCTTCCTTCTTCCCAGAATAAATCTTCTTTTTTCAGAATAAATCTTCTCCCCTATAATAAATCTTCTCTTCCTTCAGAATGAATCTTGTCCTCTATAATAAATCTTCTTTTTCTTCAGAATGAATCTTCTCCCCGGTCTCCTCTTTGGGCTCCAC
>NW_027162486.1:0-2283 GCF_002600585.1 Cystoisospora suis
ATGTGTATATATATATGTGTATAGATGTGTCTTTGAATGGAGAGCGGGGGGGGATGATGAGGGTGGGGGGGGAAGAACAAGGTGGAGACTCCCCATTTCAAGAAGTCTAGCGAGTCTGATGATTTGAGTCTCTCATGATCTCTTGTATGTTGGCGTTAGACCTTCTCTTTTCAAGATGGCAAGATACTTTTTCTCTTCTTCTCTCTCAGGTCTTCTTGCATATGTCTTGTCTTTTCGTTTCTTCTTAAAGAGAGGTAGATGTGTAGATGCAGACCTATCATCTACCTCTTTATGTATGTATCTTTTCTTCCGTCGTATACTCTTTCTTATCGATGTATGACTTTATAAAGAAAAGCCCATTTACTCCTTCTTCTCTTTTGCCTCCTCTTCACAAGAGAGGAAGGGAGAGAGATAAGAATGCTCGTCTCGCGTTCCTTTCTTCTTTACCAAGAAATTTTCTTCTCTCTACAAACCTCGTGGAATCCTTCTCTAACCACTCTAGATATCTTCCAAGTTCACAGCTGCTACCAATATAACTCTCCCTCTCTGCTCTTCTTCTCCCCCCCCACTCTCTGCGGCTTGCGCTGCATGTTAGGGGGCGTCACATCTATATAGGTAGGAGGTGTCTGAAGACGGTCTTTGTTAGCTATAGATCTATCGATCTTCCTGCCGTCTCCTTTCATCTAGGGAACTCGAAGACGCCTCCATAGATAGATAGATTGAAGATAGAATAGAAGATCAACAAGCAGGCATGTTCATATAATTCATACAGACCCCCTCCTGGGTGTACACGCTACTGAGTCGCGCCGGGCTCTACTAGAAAGGAACGTCTTTCTCTGCGAGGTCTTCCTTTAGCAGTCTTAGCTGTAGAAGTGTTATGGAAAAAAGATTATAGACATCTCATCTATCTATCTTTCTCTATCTATCTATCTTTAATCTATCTATCTATCTTTACTCTATCTATCTATCTATCTTTATCTATCTATCTCTCTCTATCTATCTATCTCTAATCTATCTATCTATCTTTAATCTATCGGTCTATCTTTCTCTTTTTTGTGTCATTCTCTCTCTCGATGTTTGCGTGTGAAAAAGTGAGGGAATTCTCTTTATCTGAGAGCATGCATGTGTGTTGTTCTCTCTTGGCAAATTCAATAGACAGAAAGATCTCTCGAAAAGGAGTGATCTCCTTTCTTTCTCCTTCAGTCCTAAGAAAGAGAAGAAGCAACGGGAGGCCGAGCGGGCTTTGCGATACACAAGAAGGAGGACTAAGAAAACTTGAAAAGAGCAGATGAAAGAAAGAAGGAAAGAAAAGAAAAGACCAGAAAGTCGCAGTCAACAAACGGGTTGAATGAAAAAACACATTCAAAAAAAATCCACCGTGACTACACCCATATGTATCGATATATATATATATATATAGATGTATATACATATATACACGTATATACATAGATATAGATATAGATAGATGCTGATATAGCATACAGACGCGTTTTCGTGTCGAGCGAGGAAGTCTGTACAGAGACACTTTTTGTGCGAGACCTTTACTGTGAGGTGAATGAAGAAAGAGACAGAAACCTCACAGAGTCAATCGAATCTTCTGCAAATACAAGAGAAGGGGGGGGATCGATACATGTGGGGGATGCATGCAAAGCCTCAAGGCAGAGAGAACAAAAGGTGAAGAAGAATCCTCTCATCCACGGTGGACCAATTAGTAACTCAATCGATACATAGTTAGCTAGCTAGGTCTTTTTGTGCCTAGCTGTGTCTTTTGTTAGATCTACGACGAGACATTTCCATCATCATAGTCATCTAGCTTTTGGCTTTGATAGACGTTTTGAACTGAGGCTTCTTAAGAGCTCCAGGGGCTTTGATTCCTGGAGCTTTCTTTGCAGCTCCGCCGGCGCCGGGAGGAGGACCCTTAGATGGACCAGCTGAAGGCGCATCACTCTTAGCTGGTGTAGGTGATCCACCCCCACTCGCTCCAGAAGGAGGCGAGGGAGAAGAAGCTGCCTGCTTCTTAGCCGCCCCCGCACCTGCTGCTGCTGGTGCTCCAGGTGTAGATACACCCGAAGCTTTAGTGGTACTGCTAGCACCGCCAGCAGTCACAGCAAAGGCAGGGGGAGGAATCTGAGCGGTCACTTCTTCAGGGATAGATTTCGGAAGAAGAATCGAGCTCTTCAAAAAGAGAGGTGTCGCCGCTGTGGGTTGAAAGGCATTATCTAACGATGATAGATAGACACACACACAAACAACAGCAAGAAGAGAAAATTCTTTAGATCC
>NW_027162486.1:2480-2724 GCF_002600585.1 Cystoisospora suis
TATATATATATGCGTATGGATATGGAGTGTTTTGTAGACCCGATCTTGGGTTTATTCCATAGAAAACGATAGATGTATAGAAGCATCTAAACATCCGTACACATACGTGTACATACACCTACTTAGACACCGAGACGTCTATACGCCACCTATCTCCTTAGCATCTATTACTGATGTTTCTCTTCATTCTCATAGCTGCATATATATAGACGCATGCAGACTATATATATATATATAGTATGCA
>NW_027162486.1:3261-4648 GCF_002600585.1 Cystoisospora suis
AAGAAAGAGTGAGAAAGAAGAGGTGAAGAAAGATAGATGCATGCGGCAGATTTACAATCGATAGAAACACAAAAAGAGGTTTGTGTATTCTCTCTATTCTCATGTCTCTACTAAAAGAGACACAACTGTATACATATATATATATACATGGCTCTCTCTTCTCTATAAACCTGACGACTGTCTTTTTTCTTTCTTTCTATCGCTAGCGAGTACCCGTCCTCGTAGAAGCAGGAGGAGGGAGCTATGCTTGGGACGAAGACAAGAAGGAGAGGAAGAGAAAGAAAGAAAGAAAGAGGGTTGACACTTGATTAAACTCCAGCTGCTTTCATCGGGATCATAAAGAAAAAGAAGAAACGATCTCTGGAGTTGCTTAGGCTCTCTCAAAGAAACCTATCATAGAGAAATAGCAGAGACAACAGACGGCCAGACACTTCATCACGGAGGAGGAAGAGAGACGTTACACATCATACGCATGCCGACATACATATATATAGATATACAGGTTTACATATACATATCTACATAGCTATATACATGTATCTTTCACATGCGGGAATGCCGTATACACAGAAACCCACATCAGGTGAGCCGCCATACACATATACAGACAGACGTCTACTCCGAGACACACCTCTCCATATACATAGAATATATAGATATGGATGTCTACAGATATACATATGTAGGTGAACTTCTATATGTACATATAGGGAAAGAAGAATATACATGACGTACTTTCTACAGAGTAGGAGAAGACTGATGACTTCGTCTTGATCTTCACTTTCAAGATGTGAGAAATACGTCGCTAACTCATTCAAGCTCTGGTATGTCCTCCTGTACATACACACAAGACACACAATGTCCGCACAACTTCATCATGTCTTCTTCTCTTTGTCGTATGTCGATGATGTCTCTTCTTTCTTCTTCAGTGGGGCTGTACGAAGAAGAGAAGAGGATTATTTCTCTCCCTCCTATAAGTGTCAGAGGCCCCTTTCAAATACGTCGCAGACGCACATAGAGGTGCCTAAACACATACACCTATGGCTGAGGATACAACGTGGATATCCATACTCATTCATTTATACATATATATATTATATATGTAAGTATATATCTATCTATATATGTATACATATACAGATAAATATATAGATATAGCAAATGCATGCAGAGAGACGATGGACGTGTTGAGTGCGGAGTTATTCCTTTTCTTTCTCCCCTCACTCCCCCCTGTACTCTTCTTGTCTATTTGACTATCTCCAGTCTATCTTCATCTAGGGATCTTTCTCGAATCTATCGATGATCTACAACTATGTACGAGGCTCTCACTCTACACACATGTACATACCTGCGCGAAGACGGCCTGGATTGCCTTCACACATCTATC
>NW_027162486.1:5238-5377 GCF_002600585.1 Cystoisospora suis
TCTTTCTTTCTTTCTTTCATAGATACAAGATAAAGAAGGAATCTTCGAGGAGTCATATTACTATGAAAATGATCTATGCCATTAGCATAAGTCTCTCCTTAGAAACTCTGTCTCCTGTCTCTCTCCCTCTCTCTCTGTC
>NW_027162487.1:0-420 GCF_002600585.1 Cystoisospora suis
TATTAGCCGCCCCGCACGTAATAATGTCCATAATAATTAATTAAAGATTATCAAATAAGCTAATAACTAATTCAAACCCTACGTCCGTCGACTCTAGCGTCCTAAGTATCTACTCCTGCTCGCTGCGCGATGCTGCTTGCGCTGACTGGTTACCGTGACTTGAAGTTCAATCGTTCAGCACAACACGCAATGTGAATAAATAAAGGACTGGAACTGAAATGAAGACCGAATACTAAGCAGAACCAAAAAATAATAAAAGGAATAATAAGAAAAGGTTCAAAACTAGAAAAATAATAACACGAAAAAGGAAAAGAGAGTAAAGCACGCGTCGGAGCGCATCGCTCTGACACCCCTACCCCCTTTGAACACGGTGTCCGGGACCGAAGGTCTCGACACCCCCTACCCCTTTTGGCTACCTAC
>NW_027162488.1:0-1763 GCF_002600585.1 Cystoisospora suis
TCTATCTTTAATCTATCTATCTGTCTATCTATCTATCTATCTTTACTCTATCTATCTATCTATCTATCTTTAATCTATCTATCTATCTTTATCTATCTACTGTCTTCAATCTATCTATCTTTATCTATCTATCTGTCGATCTATCTATCTATTGTTAATCTATCTATCTATCTATCTATCGATCTATCTGTCTATCTATCTATCTATCTATATCAGTTCTATCTGTCTATCTATCTATGTCGATCTATCTGTCTATCTATCTATCTATATCCCTCTATCTGTCTATCTATCTATCTATATATATCTATCTCTATATCTATCTATACCTCTATCTCATCTATTTATGTCTATATCTACCTATCTATCTTTAGTAGTCTACCATCTACCTATCTATCTCGAATCGATCTATCTGTCTATCTGTCTTTGATCCGTCTCTCTTATCTGTCTATCGAACTCTCTTCAGTCGATCTCTATTTGATCTCTTTATCTATCTATCGCCATTCTATCTAACTATCTTCAGTCTAGCTATCTTTATTCTGTCTATCTGTCTCTAAACATATAGATATATATCCATATGTACATGTGCTTTGTGTCTGTATGGATATCTCTGTACGTATGGAAGCATGTGTATGTATCTTTGGGGAGGTATATGGGTATCTAGGCAAGGATAGGCGTGTATTGTTTATGTGATACCTATGGATGGTGCACCTCCTATCTACCTCTATGTATACATAAGCATCTTCTAGAATGTGTATGTATGAGTACGGGGAACAAGCAAATCCCTCAAGCCGACTCCGTATTCTTCATATGTGTTTCTTTCAGCTTACATACACATATCATCACATATTCCCTATATATATAGATATATAGATAGATAGATATAGATATATATAAGTATGTATGTATGTTCTCGATAAGAGACGGAGTTTTTGTGCATGTGAGAGAGCATGCAGGATATGAACTGATCCTTCTCTCTCTCTGTCTGTCTGAGATGTCCTGGGAGTCCCAGGCATCTCTTGCTTTTCTTCTTTTTCTCCCCGTCTTCTTCTTAAGCCGGGGTTCTTAGCACTGAGGAGAAACATAAGCAGGGAAAGATATGGCACTTAGCCGTAGACACATACCTCTTCGTATGCAACCTTCAATCATCGATCTCCCTTCTATCGTTCTCTCCAAATATATATCTATCTACCTGGATATTCATCTATACGGCCTGATATATGTATATGTGTGTGTGTATTGGATGGAAATCTATCGATCATATCGTTGTATCGCCAATGCATTCCTTTCCTTAGAGCGTGTACATACCTCTACATACACATTAACGATATCTGGGGAGACGTGTGCTGCATCCTTGTCTATGTGTGCCTATCTCTCTATCTATCTTTCTTGAATCTCCTTCCCCATTCATCCATCTCCTAGACCTATCTATCTGTGTATCTTCACTCTCTCTTTTATCTGTCCTAGCTCTATGACTTTGCATGTCCATTCAATCTGCGTGCATGTCTATGTGTATAAAATGCTGCTTTGTGTCTAGACCAGCAGGTAGCTGAGGCGGCAGCGAGGGAGATGGTAATGATGGAAATCCGAAAGTTCTTTCGCCCCGAGATGCTAAATCGCCTTGACGATATAATTGTCTTCAAGGCTCTTAACAATACAGACCTGAGACAGGTACCACTGAGGCAACATAATTCCACCACCGTTCTATAAGCCTATCATACATCTCCATACATATTCATGCATACATATTCATACATATTCATACA
>NW_027162488.1:2145-9498 GCF_002600585.1 Cystoisospora suis
GAGGAAGGTGTCACATACCGTAGACAGGAGAGATTTTGATATCACGAAGACGGCACTCAACGAAAAGATGAAATGCCTCTTCGATGGAGGTGTATGTACACCGTCGAAGTGGTGTTGTGCGGTTCTCTTGTTTCGCCTTTTTCTGGCTTTTTAAGGCAATCAAACTTTTCATACTCAAATTCTCAAGAAGCGACGACGCCCGTTTCTAGAGCATTCAAACAGCTAGCCCTAGCTTGGTGGCAAGAAAAGGAGAAAGTCGGTTCGTATCCACCTCTAGTGTATGTATCTATATAGATGTATACGGTGTATATACACCCGAGGTGTATGTACGTCACGCGATAAGGAAGTAGGGAACCGAAATGTTCGTGAGCTCTACAGCAGATCTTTCTTTAGTCGAACACACTCGTACAGCTGGTTTATCTTCATTCACCTTTTTCTCTGTATCATATACAGGTTGTCTGCTATTTTCAAGAGTAGTACTTACCTCCGACATTCTTACTTCATATTCTTAGTTTGCCTATCTACCTATCTATCTTTCACTTTTCTACCTATCTGTCTTTTGATCTGTCTATCAGCCTTTGTTTATATTATCTCTCTATCTATCTCTTTCTTCGTCTCCTCAATTCTCTCATACCAGATGCGAACCCCCGCCCGCTTTGCTTCCTCTCGTTCATGAGGGGTGAGAAGAGAGAGGAGAAACTCCAAGAAAGCATTCTGCGAGTCAGATGAGACAAATGTCTCTTTCTCAAAGACAGATCTCTCTCTCTGTCTCCCCCCTCCTCCTGTTTTTTTTCCTTCTTTTTCTTTCTTTCTTTCTTTCTTCCTCCCTTTCTATTCTTTCTCCCTCTTCGTTCATTCTTTCATTCTTTCTCTCTCTCTGTCCGTATGTGGGTGGATGACAGGTCATGTCCTTACAGCAAGAGGAAGTAAAACTGCGGCTAGCCGAGAAGAGAATCGATTTACACATGACGGAGAAAGCGGTTGATCACGTTGTACAGGAAGCCTTTGATCCTTCGTATGGTGCTAGGCCCTTAAAGCGCTATATAGAAAGACATATCGTCTCTCAGCTCTCTATCAAACTTCTCAAAGGTAGGTGGGGCCGCTTCGACTAACACACCTCACTCTTTCTGAATGTTCTCTGCTTTCATCATAGAGATGTAGAGAAGGGTCATCTTCCTATAGCATGAATCTTCTTCCTAAGCTTCTCTCTCTCTCTCTCCCTGTCTCTCTGTCTCTTTCTCGCTTCTTCTCTTTTCTCTTTCCTAGTCGGTGTGCGTAAAGTTCCTGTCTTATACGCTTGTTCTGTCCATACTTCTACAGTCACGGCATCGTAATGGCTATGCATATGAACAGGCTTCGATATACATATAAATACATACATACATATATATATAGATACAGATATGTACATGCGTCCTGATACGTAACTTTATTTCCTTACTTTATCTATCTATATATATGTGTATGTATCTATACGTCTATATGAAAGACTCTAGACGTGTGTATATGTGTATTTGAATCTAGACAGATACAGACATAGAGATACGGATATTCACGTACATACCTAGATACAGATATATAGACAGATTTCCACGAGGAGAGTTCGGATTTCTTCGCACGTCCCTGTGTGTATCTATATATCTACATATATATGCCATGAGAGGAGTTCGGATCTATATGCATGCCTTGAGGGAGAGAGAGATACGTAGAGATGGAGATCCATAGAAATATAGATAGAACATAGGTACTCGTGCTTTTCTCTTTTTCTTTCCTTACGTAGACGTGTACATGTGTATACATATAGAGAGAGATGTCTCCCTCTGAAGAGATACGTTCTTCCTCTCCAGTATAAGAGATGTGCATCTAAGCTCTCTGTCTCTTTCAAGTAGACGTAAAGTACTTATCTCGGCATTTCTTTCTCCTTTCTTTCTTTTTCTCTTAGGGGAAATTCATCCGGACACCTCCGTAGTGTGCGATTGGAACGAAAGTAATCACTCTTGGGCATGGGAAGTTCATCCTTCCACATCCTCGTCCTTCGGCTTATATTCGGATACTAGTGCAGGAGGAAAGCCAGGCGTAGGGGGGGGGTTATATCCCACCTCTGCTAGCACAAAGAAACTTCTCCAACAGAGGAAATTGTCCCCGACAAGGAGAGATGAAGAAGATTCTTCTCTAGCAGAAGCAGATATGGTCGATTCTTCTGATGGTTATCCTCCTTCTCTAGGTGGAGGGGGAGGTCTCGATTCAAGAACGCTATCTGAATCGAGTCGCACAGACTCCTACACCAACCGATCTTCTGCTATGCATGCAGCGAATAATAAGAAATTCAGATATTAATGGAGTGGCACAGCCGTCTAACGATAGAGAATAGCCAACTACTAAAGAAAGTCAAGAAATACAGAAAGCAAGACACAGGGATAAAAAAGAAAGAAAGAAAGAGTGAGAAAGAAAGAATGAGAAAGACAAGATGGAGAGTGACAAGTAGTCGTCGTCGTCGTCGTAGTAGTCGCGGGGGTTTGTTGTCGGTGGGACTGCCAAGGAGTTTGGGTTTTGCTCTAGGTTGTGCCATTGGCACCTTCCTGTATACATAGAAGAGACAATCCACATCTCCCTCATACCTCTGCTCTTAGGCACACGTTTTGATTGATCTATCTATCTATCTATCAATTCTTCCTCTCTATCTTTCTTTTCGAGTTTTCTATTCGCCTTAGAGAGGGAAGGAGCATCATACGGATGGGGAGGGAGGGGTCCACAGGCGGCAACTCTCTCTTGAAAGGAAAGAAAAAGAAGAGGAAAAAGTACAGATGGCAATAATAGTGTAAAGACTTTCTGATAGGTCACGATAAAGAATGACTTGCGAAGAAAAGACTCCTGTACATGACTCAATCCATCTGCATATCTATCCATCTATATGTATCTCTTTATATAGATGTCCATCTACGTACATATATGTATATCGATCTATCTATGTATATCATCTATGTATACCTCCCCCCGTGTCTTGTGCGTATAGGATTAGCTAGTGAGAGAAAGAGAAAGAGTTTTCACAAAGAGAAGCTTTACACACAGTAGATAAGATCATATATATATATATACATATATAACTGTATATGTATGCATGTGTGTATATACATACATCGTATGTGAAGAGTGAAGACTTTTCTTGTCCTGTCACGCTCTCTTGATGGAGAAAGATTCGTGTGTAAGACAGATGAGAAAGAAGACGACGAAGAAGTGTAGAAGACCATATCTCTTTCTTTTGTTTCTTGTCTCTTGACCTTCCCCGGGTGATCCATTCATTCCTCGCATGCGGACGCTGTGTGTGCATGAGGCACAGACTAATCTTTTGTCTCTCTTTTCTGTCACGTGAAAAGAAGAAAAGAAGAGAGTATCCATCAAATTTTTCTTGAATACAACATACCACGGAAGAAACGTTATCTAATGTCTCTTCTTCTGCTTGTCGATACGACGGACAGAAATAGGACGACAGGAAGCACCAGTTGAAAAGATGGTAGTCCTTCTATCCATCTATCTATCTTCCTATCCCTAAGATATCTATCTATCTATCGATCTCCCTCCTCTATCTATCATAAAAATCTCCATCTATCTTGGAGCTCTCTATCTGTCTATGTATGTAAACTGCTTCGTATATGAACAGCCATGTATACATGCACTCCCAGACTGTATATACTACCACTACTACTACTACATCGGCCTCACGTGGATAGACATGCCTTATTTCTCATCCAGGTATATGTCTATTTCTAGTCTATCCATCCCCGTCAGTCCTCTCTCTCTCTCTATGTGTATCTATGTATCTATCTTTGTCTGTCTCTCCTGGATCTATAGGAATATCTCTCACTTCTCTGTATGACACCGCGAGATAGTGCGTAGCAGACAGACATGACAAGTGTATAAGAAGAGACTACTCTATAGAGAAAAGAAGAGGAAGAGAGTCAAGTATGTATGACTAAATACGACAACGATGATCTGCTTAGGAGCTAGCTCTTCTTCTTAAGTCAGCGTGAGAGCCTTCTGACTTCCGACTCGAGACCCCATGGCTACGAGTTCATTCCAATAGTCTTGCAAGACTGTCATCCTTTCCACCCTTGTTTGATCGATTCTAAGGGATGTATCGATTCCTCTCCTATATATGTCAGGCCAGCCACCTCTCAAGCCATTCTTCTTTCAGCATGAATAGAAACAACCCACCTGAGACTCCTAAGAGGACCCGCATGCATCTCTCTCTATCGATAAGAATAGCCGTTCCGTCTGTCTGTTGCCTTGTCTGTCTATATCTATGGAGATGGAGCTATATGTCTGCGTGAAAGAGAGAAGAGGGTGAGTTGGTTCGCCATGAGGCAGGAGGACTAACGGAGGGGGAGGGGAGGGCGTGGCTTCCCATTTGAGCCGTCTTTTCTCTTCTTTCTTTTCATGCTGAAGTTCTCTGTGAAAAGCATCTCCTCTCTCTCACGCCGCCTCCCCCTCCCTGTCTGGAGAGATCCAATCGAGGACGGCATCAAAACTCTCTTATCCTCCCTTCTCTCTTCCCTCTCCCTTCTCATCAGGACCCCCTGCCGGAAGGAGTTTGTAGTCGTAACACTAGTACTAGTAGGTGTAGGAGTTTGTATAGCCTCATGAGATCGAGGGGTTCGCTGGCCCTAGTTGAACTAAAGCAGATTAATTTTGCTACTCAAACTCGATAAAGAAAGACACAGGTGAAGGAATGTCTCTTAAGAGAGAAAGAAAGAAAGAGAGAGCCTCTGGTCTCTCGCCCTGTCTTGTCTTTCATGAAAGGACTATGAAGAAAACCTACGAAGAGAAGAGCAGGGAAGGATGAGAGAAGGAGAGGGTGGGACAGCTAAACACTGGATCGAAAGTCTCTGAGCGGTGACGTACAATCGACTTCAGTCAGGAGAGACGAGACACATCTCTCTCCGTTCATCTTGCTCCTTGAACCTCTCTCTCCTTTTTACCTGAAGCATCTGCTTTCTCTCAGTTTGCATTTAGAGATAGATTCAACTCTCTGGCCTCTTGCTTGACAAAGAGAACTGGTAGAATCTTTGCACGCATACATGAAGATGTATGTACAGGGAGGAAAGACAGAGTGACTAAGAAAGAAAGAAAGATTAGGACTTGAAGAAAAGATGGAAAGAGAGAACAAGAGGAGGAAGAAGAAGAAGACTGGACTTAGATTTTCATGAGCTGTTTCTCTTTGGCGGATATGGAGAGATGAATTTCAGATATCATTTTCTCAGTCAACTCCTGAACTCTCTCCTGTACATACACCCAAGACACAACAAGAAAACACAGAAGGCCCTCCTTCTCACATCAAACGCATCTACACGAAGAAAGAAAAGAAAAAAGCCCCTTCATGCTTCATTACATCTGTATTAACTATGTTTTACATATATATGTATATAGCATATATATGTGTATATATGAACTATACACCAGTTCGACTCCCTGTGTACTGACACCATTTCGATATATACATATAGATGTCTATATGTCTATATATATATATATATGTCTATCTATCTATAAGCATATCTCTATAGGTCTGTATACCTAGAGAGAGAGAAAGAGAGTCATGAGATAAGAAGAGAAGGCAGACATCTTTGGCGAATCGTACGCTCTCTGCTAGTTCTAGGCGAGAGAAACGAAAAGAAGGAAAGAGAGAAAAAAGGAGCTGGAAGATGGAGTCTCTCACACGCTGATTGCGCATCGCGTTACAGTCATAAGACATGCACATACAGACATATTTGCATGCACCTATCTATAGACATACATCTACAAGGTATCCTTTAGCTCAATCAGGCGGTCTATGAGGTAGGTGCATGTGTGCCAAGTTCATCTTAGCTCAGCAGGCCAGCATTATCTTTCTTCGATACAGTCTCATTCATTCTTACACTCTAAACATAGACATACATATACATATGAAAACATGTATCTATATGTATATATGTAATTTCTCGTCGCTTCTATAGAAGGGTTTGTGTTGGGCTATTCTTCACTTCCAGGTAATGAAGATACGTATACGGCAGGCATATGAGAATGTCTATATAAATATCTTATCTACGCAAGTATACATACTGCGTATGTGTATTCTAGGGAGAATTTCCCCTCCATGTATGAATAAGTATATCTATGAAAATGTATATATATGTATATTTCTATGTATACATATATATACATATAGGTATGTACACTGCATGTATGTAGAATGTTTTTAATGTGAGCCGCCGCCGTGACCTTTCTGTGTGTCTCTTTCTCTGTCTGTCTTCTTTACTTCTGACCTGTAGCTTTTTGAAGAGATCTTCTTTCAGCCCTCTATCTGACTTCTTTACAGCTCGAAGCTCTTCAACTAGATCTCTCCTAGCATGTCTATTACACGCGTTTTGATGATACACACAGGCAAAAGAAGAAAAAGAAGAGAAAGAAAACAAGAGAGCTTGCCGACCAAAGGAAGGCTTCTTTCTAGCTGTCTCAGAGAGAGACGAGAAACTTCCCGTTCATCTTCATTGCGACTTAGGACACGAAAAAGACCATCTTATGACGGAGATTCAGATGCTAGTACATGGACATAAGGAAAGAGACAGATGGATACATCTAGAGAGAAATATATATATTATACATATATACATACAGATATATCTTTACAATGTATATGGAAAGTATATGTGGAATGTTCTAGGGTGTACACGCATCGACGCTCTCTATACATAGATATATATTTATTATACGTGTAGTTCAGGGGTGTGAGATCCAAGATGTCGGTGAGACTTGAATAGGACATCGATACAGAAAGACATCGATACTTCGGTACCTAGCTGTACACGTGATGTGGATGTGTACCTCCCTCTCTTTACACGTGGAGAGATTAAAGATAGATAGATAGATGAAGTATGTATAGGCTTCATTCAATCAGTCTCGTCCCGTCTATAGATTGATGCCGTTGCTTGGATACGATCGCCTATACGAAGAGAACACCTTTGTACGTGTATCTACATGGGCGTTTTGAAGTAACTACACAAGATATATTACAAGAATAGATACATGTATGTATAGACATGTATGCCTATATACAGGCTTCCACCCTGATACTTTACATCCATACACATCTATGTCTATCTGTACCGATGTACACGAATCGAGCTCTCTATCTCTCTATCGCTGATCTGCCTACCTGGGTATCTACTTATCTAGCTGTATCTGTCTCTAACCTATCTATTTATTTATGTCTCTCTGTTAAATCTCTCTATTTTGTCTCTAGCTCATCTCTATCTAAGGTGTATTTCCAAGTCTATAGTCACCCATGCCTACTGGTGTAGACAGACGCAGAAGGATAGG
>NW_027162489.1:0-261 GCF_002600585.1 Cystoisospora suis
TGGTTTTCTCTGCACCATGTTCCAATCGAACGCCTCGCGGAGAAAGAGAGTCGCCAGCGTACCTGCGAGAGAGTCTCATAGAGGAATCCTAGGGGACCCTAAGAGTAGAAATTAAATAAACATCCTTGAGTTTGCAATTTCGCGAGGACATGGGGCGGAAGGAAGGTCTTGAGGACTCGTGTGCATGCTTCCATGCGTAGTTAGCCATTCCGCAAACGTCCTTCCCACCCATTTTCGTAACTCGACTGAGTCGAGCTCCCC
>NW_027162490.1:0-203 GCF_002600585.1 Cystoisospora suis
GATAACACTATGAGGTGCTATCCAGAGAATATTGTTCTTAACTTTGAATTGTGTTCTCTGTGGAAAGTGTATTTTTGCATTATGGTGCCGTGGCAGAACTTAAACTGAAGTTTATAATTTATCTTCGTGAAGTGTAACGCAAGCGAGCGTCGGTAACGGTGGTCAGGGTCTGCGAGCAGGGGACGAAATAACATAGAGAGTTC
>NW_027162490.1:801-995 GCF_002600585.1 Cystoisospora suis
CGCTCGCACAGCGTGATGGGAGAGGCTACGCCTAATCACAGGATCTCCGAGGAGGCGTTCCGATCGGAGGTAAGGGGAAGAGTGCCGGAGGCGACGTACGCACCGTCGCACGGCACGCAGTTTTTCAATATGGCGCACGACGGCGAGGCCGTCCCGGATGGGCACCAGAAAATGATGGGAGCTATGGCAAAGCC
>NW_027162490.1:1070-3517 GCF_002600585.1 Cystoisospora suis
TTATGAGCGGATGGATTGGTTCACCATCGCGCTCGGTGAGAGTCAGCGCCCACAGACGTGGACGGAACTCAAAGAGGTAATTCGTGCTCATTTTAATGCCGTCTCCGAGGGGGAAGCGTTAGAAAAACTTAGGAGAGTGAAACAGCTAACAACCGTGCAAGAATATCTCATTCGTTTCAATAAAGCCGCCGCTGAATGTCCGAGTTTAAGAGAGGAGGAAAAAACATCTGCCTTTGTTAAGAATCTGCGGCCGGAAATCAGTGATTTAGTGGATGTTCGCAGACCGAGCAATATGAGAGATGCTATCGAAGAAGCCGTGCGCATAG
Organism: Cystoisospora suis; assembly: GCF_002600585.1. NCBI lineage: Eukaryota > Apicomplexa > Conoidasida > Eucoccidiorida > Sarcocystidae > Cystoisospora > Cystoisospora suis. The sequence continues at coordinate 1,397 of NW_027162490.1, forward strand.
AAGCAATTCAGGCGGAAAGACAACGCGGGGGCAGACCCGCTAGGGGCGAGTTCGGTGTGGCGGCACCGAAGCCGCAGAGAGTGGAAGGAAGGCGTAGCACCGGGCCGGAGTCACCGTGGGAGTCGCGACACATCGGTTACGGAAGAGGGCAATTCCCTCCGAGAGTGCCGCCGCGACTCCCAAGACCGTTCTTTGGAAGTGGACCGCCCGAACGATTCGGCGCACCATTAGGAAGAGGGGCGGGAGAAGCAGGAGTTCCTCCCCTGAAAACAGCACTCATCAGGGAAACGGGAAGGAGGACGTTCCCGCGGAGAAGCCAGGGGGTAGCTTTCAAAACGGAGGGACAAGGGGGAGTAAAGCAAATTACGCCAGTGCGATGTTTTGGGTGTGGCCAGGAAGGCCACTACAAAATCAATTGCCCGAACGAGTCGGGAAACTGATGGCTCTCGAGCGGGCGAGGGACCGCTCGAGAGCACTGCGCATCCCTCAGGGGAAAGGAGAAGTGGAGAAGAAGCAAGAACAAGTGAGGGAGAAGAGAGAGCGCCCAACAGAGGAGAGACAGGAACAGGAACCGGAATTGCTGGTGTTGGATGTAGATGGCGAGGACAATCCTTTCTCTACGGAACAGAGGGAAGAAGCTAGCCGAAGGGGAGTAGCAGCAGTCAGCTACCAAGAGCAGCAGGGGGAGAGAGAGCGGAGAAAGTGCTACCTAGGCAGAAACTATACGAAACAACCAGAGAGGTGGGGGAAGGGGGCAGGAGAAAACGGCTGTAAGCTGCAGTACGGTACGGGAGACAGTGAAGAGGAAGAAGCCGGGGGTAACTGGGGGAAGTTTGAGAGAAGTCAAGACAAGAAGGAAGATAGAAGTAAGCGTCTAGAGGGCGCTAGGATAGAAGATATTCTGGGGAGTAAGGAAGTTAAGAGACCAAGTAAGAGGGGACTCGGCACCAGTATGCGAAGGAGAATTAAAGGTGTCAGGAGAAAACAAGTTGATGGAAGGTTAAGACCACATAAAGGAGTACCAAGAGCGATGCGAATTAGTCTGTGGAGGTGTGGGAAATTGTGTTGGCGGGTGCGAAGAAGAGACTCCCAACAGTTGATAATAAAGCAAGAGCCCGACGAAACACAAGCAACGTTAGCCGGTAAAAGGGCCATACATGCGAAGGAAAGATCGGCGAAGAGGACGCAACGAAGGTCGATCGTCCTCAAGCTCCGGGTCAGAGGGCTGAAGGGGAAGAGATCCAAAGGTGTGCCAGAGTCTAAGCTTGCGGGGGAGCGGGCGATCCTGCCGAGGGGGTCCATACCCGGCAGTAGTTATCTCAACCCTGGGGCAACAAGAACACCTACCCAGAAGCCGGGAGATGTGGATGCAAGCAGAAGCGGGGGGGGGCTCGCTGTACTGAGAGTCAGTGTGGGGCAGCCTCGCGTGCGAAGGAACTGGGCCGCGTGCAAGAGAACCGCAGAAGCCTCGGATGGATCCCGATACGGGAAGAGGCGGCCCCGCGCGGATGTTAAGGGCACGATCGTCCGCTCACCAGGAGGTGTGCAGGAGCGTACCCAGACGCCGCGGCGCCGGTACGGGTGCTACAGGCGCAAAGGGAGCAACCAACTAAGACGTGCGCTAAAGACAAGACTAAGCTGGGGGAAGCTAGCTAAAGCCAGCCGGGGTAAACTAAGCCGGACAGCTAAGCGCGCAAACACAAGTATGGCTAACTGTGCTGAGGGAGGACTAATGAAGGGTGAACTGGGGAGCGAGAGGTTCGAGGCGGCAAGCCTCGCGGGGAAAGTCGGGAACAAATTCCGAGCCAAGGCTAAGCCGAGGCTCAAAGCACTAAAAAACGGAAAAAACCCACAAAAGGGACGGGAACCTGGAGGAATCGTTCGATCCAAACACGGGATAAGGAACGCAAACGGCCTCAGCGAACGGACGGCCGGGAGAAATTCCAGGGAGGCGGACGCTCATAAGAGGCAAACTACACGGGAATCTCTTCGAGACGAGGCCAGGGAGGGCAAACCCAAAGCAAAGTCCAAAGGAGGAGCTAAGCGGTTCTTAAGAAAAGGGCGCAGCGAGAAAGATAGGGACAGGAAAGGAGGAAAGCGGTACCTGGAAAACACACACAC
>NW_027162490.1:3627-3815 GCF_002600585.1 Cystoisospora suis
AGAAAGAGGGGGGCGAAACTGAAAGGGGAACGCGGAACGACGGCCCTAGGAGATATAGGGGGAATGGACGCGGGCAAAGGAGCTAACCTGCGGCTAAGGGAAGAAATAAGACTAAGGACAAGAAAAGAAATATCTAAAAACGCTAGAAAGTCAAAGCTAGAAAAGAAACTGCGGAAACAAACAGCGGA
>NW_027162490.1:3918-5994 GCF_002600585.1 Cystoisospora suis
GCGGTTCGCGGAGGAGAACACGCGGAGAAGGAGACGCAGGGAGCGCAAGGCAGAAGAAGAGGGGAAAGGAGACAGGCAACAGGAGGAGGAAGAAGAGGAGGTGAAGAAAATCTACAAGCTTCACGGAAGAAAAGAAGAGGAAGAGGCAGAAGAAACAAAACGACAAAACGGCGAAGGCGGAGCACCACTCATCCCAGGGGACGAGCGGCTCCGTGAACTATCGCTGGACGAGTCGGGGGTGACGATCTCCAGGGAGGCTGGGCGAGACCCAGCGACCAAAGACGGAGAAGAAGAAAGGAGAGAAGACCGCGAACAACTTCAGCAGAGACCCAGGGAAAGCAAGAACTTTAGGGGGAAAACGAGGAGGAAGAGGAAGAGAAGGAGAGAAGAAGGTAGACATGCGTGGCCGGGGCAGCTCAGCAAACGGAAGGTCCGCGTGGTGGTAACGCCACCAACCACCTTTCGCCGGGCCTGCTGCCGCAATGTGCGGATCAGGTGGCCGCGCCGGTCGGACCGCACACGCACACAGCGGCCCGCCAGTGCGACGCGGGTCCCGGCTCTCCTCCGCCGGCGCGTGCGACGCGCCACCCGAAGGGGAGAGCACGGAGAAGGAACCGTGTCAGCAGAGCTATTATTGTACTCCTGGAAAGCTAATGCGAGTGAGGCCAAAAACGTTGGCCGGAGAGAGAACGAGAAAGATAGCCGGAGAGAGAACGAGAAAGTTAGCCGGAGAGAGGACGAGAAAGTTAGCCGGAGAGAGAACGATAAAGTTAGCCGGAGAGAGGACGAGAAAGTTAGCCGGAGAGAGAACGAGAACGTTAGCCGGAGAGAGGACGAGAAAGTTAGCCGGAGAGAGAACGAGAAAGTTAGTCGGAGAGAGGACGAGAAAGTTAGCCGGAGAGAGAACGAGAAAGTTAGCCGGAGAGGGAGCGCGCGGTGTCATATGAGAGAGAGCGCGCGGTGTCATATGAGAGAGAGCGCGCGGTGTCATATGAGAGAGAGCGCGCGGTGTCATATGAGAGAGAGCGCGCTGTGCGTTATGAGAGAGAGCGCGCTGTGCGTTATGAGAGAGAGTGTAGAAGAGGGCACAAGAGAGAGTGCCCAAGAGTGCACAAGAGAGAGTGTGAGAAAGAGTACCGAAGAGAGTGTGAGAGAGAATATTGAAAAGAGTGTGAGAGAGAATATCGAAAAGAGTGTGAGAGAGCGCACCGAAGAGAGTGTGAGAGAGAGTATCGAAGAGAGGGTGAGAAAGAGTACCGAAAAGAGTGTGAGAAAGAGTGCCGAAGAGAGTGTGAGAGAGCGCACCGGAGAGAGTGTGAGAAAGAGCACCGAAGAGAGTGTGAGAGAGAGTATCGAGGAGAGTGTGAGAGAGAGTATCGAAGAGAGGGTGAGAGAGAGTATCGAAGAGAGGGTGAGAGAGCGCACCGAAGAGAGTGTGAGAGAGAGTATCGAAGGCAGTAGGAGAGAGAGCACCAAAGAGAGTGTGAGAGTGGGCACCGGAGAACGTGTGAGAGGAAGCGCTGGGTTACGCGCAAGAGAGCGCGTTTGGCGGCGCATAAGAGAGCGCGCTTGGCTACGCATAGGAGAGCGCGTTTGTGCGCACGTGAGAGCGCGCGGCTGGCTACACGTGGGAGAGCGCGTTCGATTTCACGTGAGAGAAGAGGCTCCATTCAGCGAGAGAGAGCAGGTCCCTTTCAGTGAAACGAAGAGCGTTACATTCGGAGAGAGAGAAACCGTTCAAGCGAGTGCGAGAATGGACGCACGATTGAGCATGAGAGACAGTAGTTTAACCGACGTACGAGAGAATCCTCAGGAGGAGGTGAGAAGAGACGCTAGACAGGGGAGGTGTGCGCGCGCACCAGGGAAGGAGGGTGCGGGCGCACACCCAAAGGAAGGTCCGTACGAGAGTCAGCCGGCAAGGACAAGAGAGCGTATGCGGGAGAGGGGGTTCGCAAGGGTGAGAGTGCGTGGGTACAAGAGCGCGCGTGCGAGGAGGAGAGAGAAACCAAACACGATGAGACGGGGGCGGTCGTGCGAAAGGAGGAGCGGGCCGAAAAGGGAAAGGACGCGCGTCTA
>NW_027162490.1:6155-6315 GCF_002600585.1 Cystoisospora suis
GCAGCGGGGGAAGAAGAGCTAGGGGTGGATGCGGAGGTGAAAACGCTAAGGACAAGTGTAGGGACAGCAGGAAAGAGAGAGAACGGGAGTCCGCACCTAGGTAGTGTTAGCGTAAACGCATTGATGAGCGAAGAAGCGTGTAGGTGTAATCGTATAGTGG
>NW_027162490.1:6916-7043 GCF_002600585.1 Cystoisospora suis
GCGTGAGAGAGGCTAAGGTAGAGATAGAGGGGAGAACGTTCACGATAGATTTACTAATAGCAGAAACATCACAGGAAATGTTGTTGGGATACGATTTTTTTTAAAAAGCTGTGCAAGTGTGGAATTT
>NW_027162491.1:0-1828 GCF_002600585.1 Cystoisospora suis
ATATATGTATGTATTTCTATCTAGAGGCACCAACAAAGAGAAAACTATACATAGATATACATAAAGAGATATACACATACATAGGACTACAGATATACATACATATACATACATAGATATACATGACTAGACAGTTCCATACATAGATAGAAATACATACATATATAGTCACATATGTATCATGTATTCATGAATAGATAAGGAATGAATCGGGGTGACTGTTTCTATCAAACCCTTCCCTTCTTTCTTATCATCCTAATCTTCTTCTTTTTCTTTAATTTCTCCTAATTGTCTTGAGACGTACGTGGCCCTCTCATAGTGACGATGGATGGGAGAGCCTTTTATGTTGACAGTCTTCTCTTCCTTTCTCTTCTTTCTAAAGTCTTCCTTTAAGGTGTATATACAACAACATGATGAAAAGACAAAAGAACAGTCTCGTTTCATTCAAAGAGAAGAAAGAAAAATGCCTCCATAGAGAGCCAGAGAAAAAGAAAGAGAAGAAAAAGAGAGAGAGAGACGGCAGTTTTAGTTGATCTACCTGCTTATTCTCCTACTACTACTACTACTACTACGAGCATAACTTTTCTCTAGATCTACACATCTACAGAAAGAGCTTTGATCGGTTCTCTTTTGCCACGGAGAGAAGGGAATTTTCTGGATTTGGATTGAATCTAAAGACAAACAAGAGATAGAGAAGGGGGGGGGGAGGAACAAAAAGAAGGGTCCCCTCAAAAATGTTTACGGTGTATGTACACCAGCATGAAGACGATAAAAGAGTAAGAAAATGAAACGCATCCCCTGTGAAGGAAAGACCAAGAAGAAGAGATAGATAAGTAGATATGTGGATTGGACGTAAATATCTTATCTCGAATCTTCTTTGTCTTAGAGAAGGAAAGAGGGACGGGTGGAAGGAGGAGAAAAGGAGACTCAAAAAGAAAGAAACAAAAGAACGTCGACAAAAGAGGCTTTTCTTCTTTCTCCTCTCCTCTTCATGAAGAGACGAGGTCATCATCTTTATTTATCCTTCTTTTTTTCCTTTTGTTTCTCTCGTACCTTGCTTAAAGAAGCAACCCTTTGTCTTCTTTTTTCTCTCTTCTTGTTCTCTCCTTATGTCGACCGGACCAAAGAAAAGCCGCAAAATGGAGAGGAAGAAGAAGAGAAGGTGATTTGGCTTGCAGAGAACGAGGAGCATTCTAAGCGTGACCTTCATTAGCAAGGTGATACTATTCCTAGGAGAGGGGCGAGAGAAAAAGAAAGAAAAGAATGAAAAGGAAATCTACTACACACGCAGAACCTCTTACGTCTGTCTATACATAGAAAGATGGAGGATTTCTTTTTCTTCTGTCGAGGGTGTTTTAGTTGTGCGAGAGAAAAAAAAAAGAAGATCGATCGCGAATGAGGTGTATGTACACCACACAAGCAAGAGAGAGAGAGAGAGGAGGAATCTCGTAAGAAAAAAAGAAAGGCACTTCTTATTCTCTCATGGCGACAAGCCTTCCTACTACTTCTATTTGAGTAAGATGAGAATGACCTCCTCCTAGTTCCAGTAGTAGAAGTAGTAGTTTTCTTCTTCTTCTTCTCCTTATGACTACTTCTCCCCTCCTCCTACTACTACTATGGTAATTATAGATTTAGCTAATATAGCAGTCCTTGTTGTCTGTAGTCGTAGTAGTAGTCGTAGTAGTCTTCTTTTTGGGGGGAATTCTTCCTACGACTGAGAAGAGGGGGAGGGCTTACGAATGACACCTTTATCGCGAAGAAAGAAAAGGAAAGAAAGACAACAGAAAAGAAGAAGAAGAAAAAAGAAGAAAAGAATGATTCGCACACA
>NW_027162492.1:0-632 GCF_002600585.1 Cystoisospora suis
TAAAGATGAGAAGATCTTTTCTGCTGTACATAACGAAAAGTTTTGAGAATCGACCAGTCGGTTGCTCCGGTCTCGGTGTCAGGGACCATGGCACCGTCACGACCTGAAGTTTGTCCCCGTACAGGGAGCGATAGAGATTACACAACACGTCATTTTCACAGTGAAGCTCCTGCTCCCGGTCTGCGTCGTGGCAGTAGCAGCAGGAACTGCAGAATTCTTCTCCGTATTGTCACGACCCTTCTGTTTTTATCAGTCCGAAAACAAGCCAGGAGGATGATGTCTTCACACTGGAACGCTGTCAGTTGAAAGCAATAAGAGTAAGAAACAGGACGGTAGGGACAATTAACGCTGCAGCGTCATCACGATAGATCGAGCTGAAGCTCTTATTTTAAGTAGAGGATTGTGGTGCGCCTACAGTAACTCTAAAGGGACTTGTCCTGTCTTTCTGCTGACCTATCGTCGGCAGAATGGCATAAGTGCAAGCGTAGCTCTGTCCGATCTTCGAGGTGGTCAACAGTAAGGTGATGTTCTCCGGTCCCTGTCTTCAGCTCAATCACTTCTACTGCACTACTCACCTTCCGGCAGTGTTGCATGTTCTTTTAGTGACCTCGGAGGGCGCCGGGGCCACTGTG
>NW_027162493.1:0-348 GCF_002600585.1 Cystoisospora suis
ACACTGACTCTCAGTACAGCGAGTCCGCTCCCGCCTCTGCTTGCGTCCACATCTTCCGGCTTCTGGATAGGTGTTCTTGTTGCCTCGGGGTTGAGATAGCTACTGCCGAGCACGAACCCCCTCGGCAGGGTCGCTAACTCCCCCGGAATTTTAGATTCTGGCACACCTTTGGATCGCTTTCGTTTCAGCCCTCTGACCCGGAGCGTGAGAACCTTCGGCATTCGTTGCCTCCTCTTCGCCGATCTTTCTTTCGCATGCACCGCTGTCAGGATTTTGCAATCCTGCCTCGATCGCCACTAAATAGTGGCCTATTTTTTAGCAGAATGGCGATCGTAAGCCGTACAAGGC
>NW_027162494.1:0-652 GCF_002600585.1 Cystoisospora suis
GCGGCGAAGTGCCCCTTTTTGCTCAGCTGTAAGATCGCATTTAGCAACTGTTGTTGTATCTTCTGAGACCCTCCAGCAATGCGCTCAGCAGGTGACACCCATTCCCCTCAGTCAGTGGGTGGATGGGTACGTTGTTGCTTCCGCTTCCTTTCTGGCCGCTGTGGTTAGTTTCCTTCTGCCCCCCCCCCCGTCGTCGACCGTCGCAGCAACCATGTGAGAAGTTGACGGAGGATCTGCGGCTTCGAAGGCAACGGCCCGCTGTGCGTACCGTAGCAACAGCTGTTTCCTCCCTTCTCCAACGAACACACTCAGAGGAGGAATTCCCGCGCTGGTAGCCGGCTTCAAAGCCCGGCTGTACAACATCGTTATGAAAAACTCTGTGAGTGGCGGCATATCCGTTGGTGGGGTTGCTTTGGCATCACGGATCCGGGCGGCCTCGTAGTGCGTCCAGAGCCGCTGTACGTGCCTCTGAAGGAGCAGAGCCCTTTTTTCACCAACCTTCAACGTCATCAGTTGATCATGGTAGGCTACCGCAGAATACCGGTCCGGCTGTTCAGAGAGTAAACTATCGCGGACTTCGACGTACTGCGAGAATCTATCCATCTGTTGGTTGTCGAGAGACATCGTCGTCAAGAGACTATTGATATGATGA
>NW_027162495.1:0-439 GCF_002600585.1 Cystoisospora suis
TCACCATATCAATAGTCTCTTGAGGACGATGTCTCTCGACAACCGACAGATGGATAGATTCTCGCAGTACGTCGGAGGCCGCGATAGTTTACTCTCTGAACAGCCAGACCGGTATTCTGCGGTAGCCTACCATGATCAACTGATGACGTTGAAGGTTGGTGAAAAAAGGGCTCTGTTCCTTCAGAGGCACGTACAGCGGCTCTGGACGCACTACGAGGCCGCCCGGATCCGTGATGCCAAAGCAACGCCACCAAATGATATGCCGCCACTCACAGAGTTTTTCATAACGATGTTGTACAGCCGGGCTTTGAAGCCGGCTACCAGGGCGGGAATTCCTTCTCTGAGTGTGTTCGTTGGAGAAGGGAGGAAACAGCTGTTGCTACGGTACGCACAGCGGGCCGTTGCCTTCGAAGCGGCAAATCCTCCGTCAACTTCTCAC
>NW_027162495.1:792-912 GCF_002600585.1 Cystoisospora suis
GCGCCGCAGCTGCCCAAAATGTCCGCAGCACGGGCACTCCTGCTTTGCGTGTCCTGAAGCAACAGGAGTCATGTGGAGTCACGGTCCAGGACCAAGACTGCCCGGCAAAGGAAAGAAGGC
>NW_027162496.1:0-400 GCF_002600585.1 Cystoisospora suis
CACAGCGGGCCGTTGCCTTCGAAGCGGCGAACCCTCCGTCAACTTCTCACATGGTTGCTGTGACGGCCGATGATGCAGAAGGAAACGAACCACAACGGCCAGAAAGGAAGCGGAAGCAACAACGCACCCATTGACCCACTGACCGACGGGAACGGGTGTCACCTGCTGAGCGCATTGTTGGAGGGTCTCAGAAGATGCAACAACAGTTGCTAAATGCGATCTTACAGCTGAGCAAAAAGGGGCACTTCGCCGCCTCAGGAGTGTCAAGCAAGCGTCGTCTTCCGCAGCCAACAGCAATAGACCGCAGGCAGTCAAGCGAAGGGAGCGTGTGCTTCCACTGCCGCAGTCCAGAACGCAACCTGGTCGGATTTCAGTAGTAGAGAGACTACGTTGGGACTGA
>NW_027162497.1:0-398 GCF_002600585.1 Cystoisospora suis
CAGCTCGGGTCCCGGCTGGTCGTGCTACAGCCCCTCTGGTGCGGCTCGAGGCCATTTCACCGTGTCCGCTAATGCGTTCTGGCCCCAATGGCGCCAAAACATTAGACTTCTCTAGAAGCCATCCATTTACGAGCAGTTGTTCAACTTCCTGGCATGTTGTTTGCACAAAAACATCCACTCTGTCATGCACGCTGCACGCGACGGACCGCCTGGCCTGGCTCGACGGCTTCGGCCGTCGGGGATTTTGCCCTGCTTCGGGGTCGGACGCAGACTGTGGGGTTTTCTGGGTGCATTAATGTGCATTTGCTTTTCATTTTGCACGGTTCCTTGCCCGGGATCGGGTGGAAACCGTGTTTTTACCGGCTCGATTCACCGGCGAGTGAGCTGGCCTCCGTGAG
>NW_027162498.1:0-167 GCF_002600585.1 Cystoisospora suis
AGGAAGGAGGACGGTAGTCTGAATGCTGAAAGACAGGATGATGTTAGGTCAGGGAAGGATTTTCCTTTCCGACCGTTAAGAGAGGGAACCAGTGACTTCGACCGACGGGGTGAAGAGCGGTCGACATGGAGTCAGTCGGGAAACCGACTCCTCCAAGTAGCCTTTTT
>NW_027162498.1:692-858 GCF_002600585.1 Cystoisospora suis
CATAAAAGAACTCGGGAAGAAGTAGAGCGGGAGGCACCATGGGAGGTGCCCCGTCCCTTTCAAAACCCGAAAAGATTTAGGAACGGCTTGGGGTGTTTCGTCGTCACCGGGGGAGCCACCCAGCCCGGTCGACTTTCTTTCTCTATGGTCAACGCACGGTTATGGG
>NW_027162499.1:0-380 GCF_002600585.1 Cystoisospora suis
CGTCGTTGGTTTGGGCGTGGCTCTCCCTGGGCCCCCCGTCGAGTGCCGCTGCATCCGGACTTCGTTGCCCTTCGCCATCTGCCCGAAAGTTCGCTGCGTTGTCCTCCTTTCTCTTCCAATAACGTTCGTTCGGAGGCCTGGCAGGACGAGTATGGTCATCTTCTCCTCGGCTGGGACAAAGTGGAGGAACGTGCGGTAAGTTTTCCCTTCTGTTGCCGCGGCGCGCCTCTGCTGTGGTCCCGTTGTTCCTCAAGTTGTCCTGTGTGGCGTTGTTTTGCTTTGCAGGGGTACGATGACTTCCCTGGGCCCTTTGTGCCTCCCCCTCCGTCGCGCTTTGAGCACCTGGAGTGTGCCATTGCCTTGCTGGTCGACCGCCCCTT
>NW_027162500.1:0-607 GCF_002600585.1 Cystoisospora suis
GTCATTCTTAAAAATAGAGCAATATTTGATGACGATCAGGGCAGGATTGCAAAATCCTGACACGGAGGCAATACGATTAAAGCGTACTACGTAATTTGCAAACGTACCGGTTTGCACGACGGCCCTCAGCTTCTCTTTCGCATCCAGAGCATAGCGTGGGTTGAAGTCTTGTATCATTCGCTTCTTCAACTCACCCCATGTCCTCGGCTTGGTCTCCTCGTCTAGGCACAACGTGTACCAGTCAATCCTCTCCCTGTCGAAGAATGACACCGCCGTTGACAAACGCTTCTCCTCCGGCGTCCCCATCCCGTCCATAAATAGTTCCATTTGGTTTATCCAAGACACCGGCCTGGACCCATCAAATAAGTCCGGTGTCCTCATGCTCGGTTGCTGTTCAGCAACCTTCTCTGCCAACTACACTAAGAGAGCCGCCAATTCCTCTTGTCTTTCGAGGAGATGCCTCTGGCTCTCCGTCAGGATTTTACAATCCTGCCCTGATCGTCATCAAATATTGCCCTATTTTTAAGATTGACGATCGCTGTGAGAACGCACCGATGGCAGAGCGACCAGATCATGCCGAGATAAGGAAACCAAGCGGCAATTTATG
>NW_027162501.1:0-256 GCF_002600585.1 Cystoisospora suis
GCCACCGGGCAACTACGGCTAGTGCGGTGGACCGGCGCGGCCGACCCGCGAGACCACCCCGGTCACGGGACAGGTCGGGAGTACACACACACCACCGGGGTGGTGCTGACTGACCTCCAGCGAGGAAACCAGGAGGGGGGAACTTTTTTTCCTTGAAAAAAGAGGAGAAAAGAGAGAGATCCTTTGTGGAAGAGAGAAGAAGAGTGCGACTTACCTTTGTGGCAACACGAAGATAGGAAGGAAAGGGGGGTGCCTT
>NW_027162502.1:0-280 GCF_002600585.1 Cystoisospora suis
GACAGCGAGTAATGATTCTTGGAATCCAGAGACTACGCGAAGGCGGCTTCGGTGTCCCGAAGGGCTGATGTCACGGCTGGGTGTGGGCTGGTTGTCTCCCTGTAATGAGTGTTTGAAGGGTGGATTCCTCTCAAGGGTCTCCACCGAGAGGATGAGAACGGCGCCTCCCTTTAGCTTCCTCTAGGAAGCATCAACTTCAAACAACTCGCTACCTACGTAGCGTCAGAGTGGGTCCGAAGAAACACTCCTAACTACGGGAAGGCGGGAAATGGCTCTTTCC
>NW_027162503.1:0-154 GCF_002600585.1 Cystoisospora suis
CTGACACCTCTCCCTTCCCCTTTTGATTTGGTTCTCCCTCCTTACTGTTTGTAAGGAGATACTACCGTAGGTTATTGCAATCTACGAACACCTTTATAATAATTATATAACGTTTGTTGACATCCCTCTAAATGATATTCTGGTTCCCATGTAA
>NW_027162503.1:809-962 GCF_002600585.1 Cystoisospora suis
GTTAAGTCGACTGCACATTCCCCTCCATATATCGCTGGTGAATCGACTATCACGGTCACTGATAATAGCTGCGGGCACTCCATGAAGTCTAATTACTTCCCTAACCAATACATGTCCCAATTCTTCAGCCCCAATTGTCTGATGCACCGGCAC
>NW_027162504.1:0-232 GCF_002600585.1 Cystoisospora suis
GAAAGAAAGTCGACCGGGCTGGGCGGCTCCCCCGGTAACGACGAAACATCCCAAGCCGTTTCTAAGTCTTTTCGGGTTTTGAAGGAGACAGGGCACTTCCCATGGTGCCTCCCGCTCTAATTCCTCCCGAGTTCTTTTATGAGGCAGAGCCAATCCTTCGATCCAAGGCCTCATAATGACTAATTTAGCATAATTCTCTTCCGTTATAACTGAAACGGATTCCCTTTCACAT
>NW_027162505.1:0-203 GCF_002600585.1 Cystoisospora suis
CGACGAAACACCCCAAGCCATTTCTAAATCTTTTCGGGTTTTGAAAGAGACAGGGCACCTCCCATGGTGCCTCTCGCTCCAATTCCTGTCGAGTTCTTTTATGAGGCAGAGCTAACCCTTCGATCCAAGGCCTCATAATGACTAGTTTAGCATAATCCTCTTCCGTTACATCTGAAACGGATTCCCTTTCACATCCCCTAACT
>NW_027162506.1:0-271 GCF_002600585.1 Cystoisospora suis
AATACCCGATATTGAAGAAACCCAGCGAGTGGTTTAAGGAGGAAAACAAGAAAGTAGATAGTGATGTAGGAGAGCTGTTAGATGAGTTTAGGGAGCTGTTTCGAGAGCTACCCAGAGGAGGCGCAAAGGGAAGAGAACTGCAACATCACATCCACACGGTCCCCGGGGAAGTTCCTGAATACAAAAGGTCGACGTATCCGCTACCTGAAGACAAACTTGCGAAACTCAAGGAGTACCTAAAAGAATTAATTGATAAGGAGTTCATTGTGCC
>NW_027162507.1:0-358 GCF_002600585.1 Cystoisospora suis
AGTCAAACTAAAGGTGGGAAACTGGGAAGGATACCACCATCTACTTGTTGCAGCGTTAGGGCACGACCTGATCTTGGGCTTAGACTTCTGGAAACACGCAGGATTGACGTGGAACAGCGCCACAGGCGAATTTGGTCAGGCTACACACCCCTCAGGGAGTGTGCAAACCACGGCAGAGGAATGGACCACCAAGCTTAATGACTTAGCCCCAGGCCCAACCTCCAACTTACGACTCGTGGAGAATGCCGGCAGGCAGGCCACGTGGGAGAGGGGCGACCCGGTGCGGAAGAAAGAGAGACAGAAGGCCTTCAGAGCGAAGGAGAGGAGACGCGCGAAGTTTAGAGTGGACAACACAGAG
>NW_027162508.1:0-399 GCF_002600585.1 Cystoisospora suis
CTCAGGAGGAGGAGGACTCGAGGTGGGGGATCGAATGACTGGCTCGGGACGAAGATTGGAACAAGGGGTACCAGGTCCGGTAAAAGCAGAGAGGCTGGGAGCAGACAACGATGCGTCGACTTACCCGGTATTCCCCAGGATGACCAGGACAGCGGACTCAAACGAGTTGTTGGGGGGAACGTTCGGAGTAGGGCACGACAGCAGCTTCGAGCCGATGAAAAGATGGGATGACCCGAGTTCGAGGCCCCTGACGGAAGCGGAGCGGATGATCAGAGCTCTTGTGGAGGACAGGACACTGTGTCACGAATCTCAGTTTTTCACTCCTCCCCTGGGTGTGACCCCAGATCCCGTAAGAGGGTTTGGGGACTTTCCGTCCCAGAATTACCCTTTGATGGGGGG
>NW_027162509.1:0-406 GCF_002600585.1 Cystoisospora suis
CTCAGGAGGAGGAGGACTCGAGGCGGAGGATCGAATGACTGGCTCGGGACGAAGATTGGAACAAGGGGTACCAGGTCCGGTAAAACCAGAGGGGCTGGGAGCAGACAACGATGCGTCGACTTACCCGGTATTCACCAGGATGACCAGGACAGCGGACTCAAACGAGTTGTTCGGGGGAACGTTCGGAGTAGGGCACGACAGCAGCTTCGAGCCGATGAAAAGATGGGATGACCCAAGTTCGAGGCCCCTGACGGAAGCGGAGCGGATGATCAGAGCTCTTGTGGACAGGACACTGTGTCACAAATCTCAGTTTTTCCCTGCTCCCCTGGGTGTGACCCCAGATCCCGTAAGAGGGTTTGGGGACTTTCCGTCCCAGAATTGCGCTTTGATGGGGGGGGGTGCGGAC
>NW_027162510.1:0-371 GCF_002600585.1 Cystoisospora suis
GGCTGATTGTCTCCCATAGTCCGTGGCGCCCGCAGTGGCCTTGGTCACCTTGAACCAGTACCTTCGGCGAAGAACCTAGAAAGTCGATCTAGCCTCTTCGGCGGCTAACTCGGCGTTCTGGCAGTCCAGTTCGTGTGCCGCATCTCCGGTGAGGGTGTCCCGTCCTTCCGACCCGTCCAAACTGCGCAGGGGGCTCCCTTGTCGTCGATTCCCTCCTGGCGTCCCTTGGGGCTCTATTGCGGCAACGAGCAACTGATCTTTGCGCCCGCGGCCTCTCCGAGGGTCGTACGTATACCGTTGTACGCCTCTCGGGTCGCTCTGTATGCTAGAAGTCCTACTTCGTGCTGTTCTCGCCGATTCTCGCACATCCG
>NW_027162511.1:0-352 GCF_002600585.1 Cystoisospora suis
CTGCCCTGATCGTCATCAAATATTGCTCTATTTTTAAGAATGACGATCGTTGTGAGAACGCACCGAGGCTGGAAAGACTAGATCAGGCCGAGATAAGGAAACCAAGAGGCAAACTACGACCTCCTCGGACCAGAACAAGAAGCAAGAAGGACGGACAAGGTCAACTAAACCAAAACGGAACGATCTGGACACCCCAGAACCTCTAGCAAAGCAAGGCGACCCATAGATCACGTCGGGATCGCACGATCCAAGAACGTGTGTAAAGAAACTAGCGCCCAAGAGGCCGCACAGGCGATCCGGCCGCCTCCAGACGGAGTCAGCAAACGTTATTACAAGCACCCGGAGGCGATAG
>NW_027162512.1:0-3283 GCF_002600585.1 Cystoisospora suis
GAACGAAGAACCGATAGAAAGCTCTCTTGGCTTATAGCTTAGTCTATCTATCTATCTTTAATCTATCTATCTATCTTTAATCTATCTATTTGTATTTTTCTTTTTCTCTTTGTGTCGTAATTGTATCGACTTCTCACGTGAATGCCCATCGCCACCGCCGCTCTCTCGCCTCTGTCCTTGTCGTCGTTTTTCTTTCANNTTCTTCTTCTTCTTTTCTCTCCTGTACTGGATAGGGAGCATGCGCTTTATGATGACCTGCTAGGTATTATGCTCCCCGGATGGTTTGGATGCAAAGACTTCTTCTATACACGAAGAGTGACAATACGTCAGAGCGCCCTCAATGAAGAGATAGATACTTTGCTTGAAGAGATAAGGAGCTTTCTTTCTCACTCTTTCTTTCTCACTCTTTCTCACTCTTTCTCTTTCTTTCTTATCTCTTTCTCAGCGTTTTTGTTTGCGTTTGATATCTGTTAGGTACGTATCACTCCGGTAGTGAAGTTGTCGCGACAGAACTTCTTCGAGCTACAGCCATCACGTCAACCCCCAGGTGGCCTCTCTTCATCTCTCTCCCTTTTTCTTCGTCTTCTTCTTTCTCTACGACTCCTTCATCTTCTCCATCCCCCCCTTTTCCTTCGAATCCCGTGCCTCAGCGTGACGTGCGAGACCTGTTAACAGAACAAGAAAAAGAAGAAGAAGGAAGGAGGGTCGGTCGAGGAAAGGAGAAGAAGGCCGGAGACCAGGCAGGCGAAGAAGGGTTTACTCAGATACATTTAGGTGGTAGAAATTCAGAGAGGGCGCGAGTCTTGTGCTTATTCGAGAAGGTTTCTATGGCCCCAGATTCAACGGACAATTTGAAATCTCAAGGAAGGCAAGAAGGACCGTACGACAGAAAGAATGAAGGTAATGAGTTTGGTGAAAGAGGGAGTGGAAGTCATAGAGGGAGACAAGGAGGAGAAGGAAGAGGAGAAGAAGAAGAAGAACAAAAAAGACAGCAGAGCGCAGTAGGGGGACAAGAGAAGAATGGAGATGAAGGAAAAGATGAGAAGGGGGCGAAGAGAAGACGAAGTGAAGTGAAGAGCGGGAGTAAGAAAGAGAAGTCTTCACAGGATGATAAGGGTGTTCAAGGGAAAGATCTTAACACTCGTGAGAACAGCGAGACCACGTTGTCGGATCCAAACATAACGCATAACGTTCTATTTCTTTCTCCTTCTTCTTCTACTACATGCTGCTCCTCTCCTACTCCTCCGCCTTCTTCTTCTTCTTCATCTTCTTCTCCAGCTGAATCTTCTTGTTCTTTCATTGAAGTGACCTCAGCGCTTTCAAAAGCACATAAAGTCGAAGAAGAAGAAGAAGAAAGAATGAAGGAAAGCCATACCATTGACAAGGTGACTACAAAAAAGAAGACGAAGAAGACTCCTTCTTCAACTCGTTCCGATTCTCGTGTCAGAAAAGAAGAAGATGAAGGCTCTTCCTGTCTCCTTGAGACACCGTCTCCTGACGTCTCATCGTCCTCATTATCTGCTAGCGAGATATCCTCCACATGTCGACCGGGTGATATGAGTAAAGAGAACGCTTGTTCCAGCTCTACCTCGAAAGAAACCTCCTCTTCTTCTACTACCTCGTCATCATCTTCTTCTTCTTCTGCCCCTTTGTTTAGCCATGAAAACACGAGCCACGAATCTCGAAAGAAGAGAGACCGTCAGATCCGCTTCCGCGAGAACTATAAGAGACAGATCGCTTTCATCTCCCATCCTTCTCTCTATCAGCTCGTGAGGTCTGATACTACAGAAGCTTTTCAATGGAGAGATGCTCTTCGGTATTTTGTACAGGTGGCATTTTCTTCTTCTTCTTCTGCTCCTTTACGTCTTTCAGAAGGATTGCCAGAGACGAACAGAGGAAAGCAGGGGATGAAGAAGACGAAGACGCCGGAGAGAGGCGACGCTCTCTTGCAGGCATCAGAAAGAAAGAGCAAGTGGAGAGAAGGGGAGAAGAAGGGACAGCGACCGCGGGAAGGAGGAGGAGAAGGAGGCGTTTCTCTGCAGGGTGGCTATAATGTGTATGAGAAGATGGGTTTCCCTAGACAGCAAGAAAGACTCGTTCCATATGAAGATCGAACTTCTTATTCACAACAAGGAACGATGAGGAAAGCCGAGAACGAGGAAGAGGAGATGAAAAAGAAGAAAAATCTCAAGAAAAAGGAGGAAAACGACAGACAGGAGGAAGAGATGAAGATCCCTTATTCTTCTTCTTCTTTTAATCCTTCTCAGACAACTCCTGATCCATCTGAAGCCTCTTATCTTCTTTTCGAGGAGGTATACGAGACACTCCCTTCTCAAAGCGGCTATAGTTCTGTTCCTCCTTCTTCCTCCTATCCTACGATGATCTCCTCCCCTCAATTCCATGGTCATGGTGTATGGGGGTACCTTACTCCTCACGATACGACACACACCCCCCCCCAAAATCTTCGCCACAATTCCTTCTCGAACTACCGGGTGTCTCCTCCTTCTTCTTCTCCTCCTCCTCCTCCTCCTCTTCACCCTTTTCTTCTTCCTCGCCCTCCTCGTGGTCTTCCTCCATGGTCTAAGGACTCTTGGCAAGATAGGAGCGCGAGACAGACAGGCGCAAATCAGATGACGTCATGGGGAGAAGGGAGACATCCCGTCGTTTATGACGAAAGAGATGAAGGCATGATAAGGTTTACCGCGGCAGATCGTCCTTGCGACGTGAGAAGAAGGAATCTTCAGACAGCTACAAATAGCTGGGAAGACCCATGCAGGGTTGCTTCCTCTTCTTCTTTTTCTTATCCGCAGCCTTCTTATGTTCTTCCTCCTCCTGCTACGGTGTGTAGGGTGAATTGTATTACTGCTGTCCCGCCGCAAGAGACTCGAGTCGACAGGGACATGCGGGAGATGCTTGAAGATCAAAGAGAAAGCTCGATGGAGCAAGGCTACTATGGCGATAGTAAAGGAGTGGGTGAAAGAAGCCATGATAAAGGAGGAGGAGGAGAAGAGGAAGGTGCGTTGGGCGAAGGAAGAAGAACGAGAAGAGCAAGACGAGGGAGAGAGCAAGGAAGAGGAGGGAGCGGTCCAGGGGGAGCCGAAGGATTCTATGACAGAGATGAAAGAGAATTACGACCTGGAAGAGAGAGAAGAGGAGAACAGCGACCACCGCCACGACAGGAAGAAGGAAGACCAAGAGAGGAAAGAGAAAGAGAAGACAGAAAGGGGGGAGGACAACGAGGAAGAGAAGGAGAAGAAGAGAGAGGAAGAGGAATGAATATGAA
>NW_027162513.1:0-314 GCF_002600585.1 Cystoisospora suis
CTTTTGTTGTGTCTATTGAGATCTGGGTCTTCTTTCTTCCTTCCTTCGGTCGCTTCCGTCTTACCGATCCCGGATTACACGAAGAAATGGAACAATGTGCGAAGGATGCGGTGCCTGTGCTCCGATGTATTCTGGAGGCGGGGATGCCCGGGAATGACGTCTTCTTGTCACCTTGTTCTGCTTTTCTCTTCTTCCGGAGTAGCTCATTTTCCTTAGCATCTTCCAAGTGTTGCGCCAAACCCCCTCTGTGCGTTCGTTCTTCTGCTTCCTTTCTTGCTTTCACGTCATACCGTTTCTTCCTTTTCGTCTTCTCA
>NW_027162514.1:0-314 GCF_002600585.1 Cystoisospora suis
CTTTTGTTGTGTCTATTGAGATCGGGGTCTTCTTTCTTCCTTCCTTCGGTCGCTTCCGTCTTACCGATCCCGGATTACACGAAGAGATGGAACAATGTGCGAGGGATGCGGTGCCTGTGCTCCGATGTATTCTGGAGACGGGGATGCCCGGGAATGACGTCTTCTTGTCACCTTGTTCTGCTTTTCTCTTCTTCGGGAGTAGCTCATTTTCCTTAGCATCTTCCAAGCGTTGCTCCAAACCCCCTCTGTGCGTTCGTTCTTCTGCTTCCTTTCTTGCTTTCACGTCATACTGTTTCTTCCTTTTCGTCTTCTCA
>NW_027162515.1:0-384 GCF_002600585.1 Cystoisospora suis
CGTCAACTTAGTCACACTGCCTGGGGGAATAACTTGCTGCGTACACTCAAATCACTTCAACCAGTGAAGACCAAGAAATTTTATTCCTTCAAATACTCGGGTCGGCTCCCCACGATACTCTGTTGGTGCTGGCTGAATAGGTGCGAGCTCGATTGAATTTGAGCGAATAGATCTGCCACGATCGAAATAAGAAATTGGACGAAAATAGGAGTTGAGTTCCGCACACCAAATAACAAACCATTCAGTTCACACACCACCACCGGACTAATGGACGACTTCCAGGAATGATTCACGCTCGGCCCAAAAGGTGTGTTGAAACGCAACTAGAACTTGAGTACAACTTAGCTGGAGGGAACGTCTCCTCCCCGCCCTCAGCGCAACCCG
>NW_027162516.1:0-364 GCF_002600585.1 Cystoisospora suis
ATCTTTATATACCTATAGCAGATCGAACAGAGTCTCCAGAGGCCAAGAACAGCCAGATCACGCACTCGGCAACCCACTAATCAAGAGAAAAGCTCAACAGGAGCATACCAGGAAAAGGAACAGCCCCGGACAAGGCAAACTCAGCTCACCAGAAGCCTGAGCATCCCCAGCAGATCACCCTCGCATCGCCTACGCCGCCCAGAGAGAGGAAAGGAGTACGGCGTGAGCAAACTAAAGGGTTCGACGCCTCCTAGGGGAGGCTAAAAGTTAAAAGAGGACGCCAGGAACCTATTGGGAGCTCCCCAGGGTCCTGGAAACGTGTTTCGTGTAGGGGAAACCCATGTCCCCGTTTTCGTGATCTGAC
>NW_027162517.1:0-136 GCF_002600585.1 Cystoisospora suis
AATGCATCCCGTGTTTCATGTTTCCTTATTGAAACCATGGCAGGGGAATGTGTCAGAACTAAGAAAGTCTACCAGTGCGCAATTGTCAATTCAAGGGGACGAATATGAAGTCCAAGGGATATTTAAACATCGTGAA
>NW_027162517.1:542-890 GCF_002600585.1 Cystoisospora suis
TGACCAGTGACGGTCGTGACCGAGGATGGTCCAGTGAGATAACGGTAATGCAATCAAGGGAGAAGGAGAGGGGCACCCTCCAGGGGGCGACCAATGGTCCTCCCGAAAGGAACAAAAAACGGGGGAGTTGAGGTTTTTCTTCAATTCTTAAGAGACAGTTGAAGTTTTTCTTCAATTCTTAAGAGACAGTTGAAGTTTTTCTTCAATTCTTAAAAGACAGTTGAAGTTTTTCTTCAATTCTCAAGAGACAGTTGAAGTGTTTCTTCAATTCTTAGGAGACAGTGGGAGTTTTTCTTCAATTCTTAGGAGAGGAGTTCTTTCATTTTCTCCGAGAAGGATAGAGAGTTC
>NW_027162518.1:0-245 GCF_002600585.1 Cystoisospora suis
GATGTGCAGTGTGCATGAACCAGTCGGTGTTTTGTGCGGAAAAACTCGCTCCCAGTGCGGAAACTGAGTATAAACGGACGGCTTCTAGTGAAGCCTAACGTTTTGGCTCCTTCCGAGCCAGAAAGGATTAGTGGACATGGTGGAACGGCCTTGAGCCGCACCAGAGGGGCTACAGCACGACCAGCCGGGACCCGAGCTGTCCCCCGAGCGTCTGACCCAGCCCCGCATACACGCCGAACGCACGC
>NW_027162519.1:0-295 GCF_002600585.1 Cystoisospora suis
TAAGCTGCTGTGTCCTCGCCAGCAGTCGTGCGTTGCAGCTCGAGATCCTCCGGTGTGAGCATGCCGCTGAGCGTCTCGATTAACGGTCTATGGGTGCACGCCTTAGTGGACAGCGGATCGCGTATCGATATCTTGAGCACAGATGTGGCAGCTCGTTGCGCTCGACCGCTTTGGAGTGCGAAGGGAAACCTCGTCATGAAGTTCGCCAACGGCCATACCGACAACAACGTAAGCTATACGAGTTCGATGGAGGTCGTCCTGACCGGCAGTTGCGGAAGCCTTACCGAGCGAAGGC
>NW_027162520.1:0-324 GCF_002600585.1 Cystoisospora suis
CAGGCAACGCAAGCCAAGGTATGCTCCATGGTGCAATTTCGCTCCTGGCTGAAGAAAGGCGAGGTGGACGTGGTCTATGCCGTCAAAGTAGACCAGCGGTACCCCCCACAAGGCCAGGGCAGGGCGAACACGAGTCAACCCGAACAGACCGAGATCGAACTGCCCAGCGAAAGATTGCAGCAAGAAGGACTCAAGGTGGATCGGGACGTCCAAAGGCTACTGGATGAATTCGCCGACGTCTTTAGGGACCTACCACCAGGAGGAGTCAAGAACAGGGAGATTAAGCACCGAATTCCAACGGTACCCGGAGAACTCCCCAACTAC
>NW_027162521.1:0-548 GCF_002600585.1 Cystoisospora suis
AGCTTCCTTCAGTCCGGGCCATCGGTGGGCGGACGGCCACGGGACCGCTGGAAGCCAGTGGTTCCGCGGACCTCGGAACGCCGACCAGCTTTTGCGGGGGAAATGACAGAACTAAACCCGTGCGGCTTACAGCTTATTCGAGGCGCAGACTGCAGTCTGCATTCTGAAAGCAGACCCCGGGACAGTGATCAGTACCAGCGTGAACCTCGGAGATACTCCGCGGCTTTTGGGAAAGCCAGGGATCGCCGCTTTCTGTAGCCAGGTTTGGTAGGCGTACAAGAAACCATTTTTGACTGTGCAGACAGAAGCTGCAGTTTAGCTCCAACTTCAGGCACATGCACGTCTCGAGGCACTTTACAGCCCGCCACATCAGTGATATAATCCGGTGCCGTGTTTCCCGGTTACCTCAGCTTCTTGACCTTCACTCGTCTGCAATCGCCGGCATCGCGCCCCTCCTGTCTTCTTTCGCCCTCGAAGAAGAACGCGGTGCTTGCTCAACGAGCCCGCGTGCCGTCGGGTCCCAGGCGGCACGCGGGCTCGTTGAGCAA
>NW_027162522.1:0-395 GCF_002600585.1 Cystoisospora suis
TTGGGCGAAAGAGCCCACGGAACGCCCGGGATCGATGCTCGGAGCAACCTGCACGGCCGGCCGGGAACCCTAGCTGTCCCCTCAGAGCTAGCGCAGCCCGAATAATAGCCGCCGGCCTAGTTTGAAGCCGACCGGAAGGCGTAGGTCTAAGAGGAAGCCCTGTAGGCCCACATTGGCCAAATTGCAAGTTGGTCAGAGGCATGAAGGCCCTAAAGGGATCGACAGAGGGCTGCTACAGCCTAACGAGTCCGGAGTCCCATGTGAAGGTCAAACCCAGGTTGCCCCCTGGTGTTGCACATGAGTCCAGATCGGCGGGAAGAGAGATCTTCAAGAGGGAAGCGTTTCAGCCGAAGAATCGAGTACAGCGAGCAAGAACAACTCCGTGAAGGCCCGCG
>NW_027162523.1:0-236 GCF_002600585.1 Cystoisospora suis
CCTGCGGTGAGGGTGTCCCGTCCTTCTGACCCGTCTAATCTTCCCGGAGGGCTCCTTGGTCGTCGATTCCCTCCTGACGTTCCTTGGGGCTCTATTGCCCGGGCAGCGAGCAACTGATCTTTGCGCCCGCGGCCTCTCCGAGGGTCGTACGTATACCGTTGTACGCCTCTCGGGTCGCTCTGTATGCTAGAAGTCCTACTTCGTGCTGTTCTCGCTGATTCTCGCACATTCTCACC
>NW_027162524.1:0-206 GCF_002600585.1 Cystoisospora suis
AAGAGGAAGAACCCGCAACAACCCCCAAGAAGAGGGCCCCAGAACGTAAACCCAGAACTACCCCTCCAAACGCGGACAGAAGAAGGTCGGAAGAACAACCATTCAGGATAGCAAGGGTAAGGGAATCGGAAGAAAGCGACCACGAAACTACCCCCCTCAAAGAAGGGAGGAAGGACCCGCAAGACGCGGAAGACCAGAGACTCATT
>NW_027162525.1:0-288 GCF_002600585.1 Cystoisospora suis
GATCCCCTCGGAGCTAGCGCGGCCCGAATAATAGCCGCCGGCCTAGTTTGAAGCCAACCTGAAGACGTAGGTCTGAGAGGAGGCCCGGCAAGCCCGGATTAACCAGATTGCAAGTTGGCCAGAGGCACGAGTACCCTAAAGGGATCAACAGAGGGCTGCTAGAGCAGCCTAACGACCGCGGAGTACCAAGCGGAGGTTAGACCCAGATTGCCCCGAGTGTGGCACATGAGCCCAGATTGGCGAGAAGAGGGATTTGCGAGAGGGAAGCGTTGTCAGCCGAAGATTCGA
>NW_027162526.1:0-276 GCF_002600585.1 Cystoisospora suis
TATTTCGACAGGCGGAGCGTTCCCCATAGTGGCGGGAGGCCCAGCGAACGAGGCTGTTGATCGCTTTATCTTGAGGCCACTCAGCGCTGCGGCTAGTGGCTTCTGCACGGAGACAGCCAGTTACGCCGGAGACGAAGCGAAGAAAATTGTGCGGCAGTCTCGGGGGAGAACCCGGACCCAGATTAGAATCACCGGAGCAGTGTATTGTTGCATCGCCTGTAGTGTTGGCACCGAAGCCAGGTGGCAAAGACCGGCTGTGCATAGACTACAGACGAC
>NW_027162527.1:0-447 GCF_002600585.1 Cystoisospora suis
GGGGATCAATTCCTGACGTGGTGTAGGGTCAAATATGCAGCTCCTCCGCCTGAATGTACTATTCGAGGTGTATTGACGGGTTTCCGTCTTCGTGCTTCTCTTTACCTCATTCTCGGGGGCATCGATATTCTCTTGTACTCCCCCTCGTGACCTCTCGTGCATCCGGGTTCTAACAACTCTGTTTTCATCCCGCAGACCTCTACCGCAACGAACGTTTTGAACGTGTATTACTCTCTCAGAACCCCTTAAACAAGGGACCTTTGCTCCCGGTCCTCCATTGTCTGTCTTCCGCACCTTCTGGGGGATCTTTTCCTTCGGCCGAAGAGTTTTTCCTAGTTGCCCTAGGTTCTCCTTCCCATCTCCCCTAACTTTAGATAAAGTTTTCAGGCACCTTAGTTTCGGCTCAACATTGCAGTTGGTACCAAGAACCACTCTATCTATATATCC
>NW_027162528.1:0-200 GCF_002600585.1 Cystoisospora suis
GGCTCCTAGAGGAGCCTAATAAAAGCAAATGAAAAGGAAAAGACCTTTTAAGCGCGCTAGGCGCAAAAATAAAAAGGAAGCACTAAGTTTTATGACCTCGAGAGGCCAAGCGGATCGGCGAACGAGCCGGCCGCGCAGCCCGCGCCCCAGCTTGAGAAGCCGAGGGCCGGAAAGCACTTAGATGCAGCACCTTTCCACGA
>NW_027162529.1:0-281 GCF_002600585.1 Cystoisospora suis
TTTTCGAAGACTCGAGAAGATCACGAGCGCCATTTAGAAATTGTCCTGCGGAGGATGCGGGAGCATCGGTTGTTCGTGAAACTTTCTAAATGTGAGTTTGCGACCCAGCGAGTGCAGTATCTTGGTTTTGTCATCGAACCTACGGGCGTGTCACCAGATCCTGAGAAGGTCCGACCCATTTCCGAATGGCCGGAGATTTTGAAGGATCGGCGTCAACTTAGGGGATTTTTGGGACTTGTAGGGTATTATAGACGTGTGATTCCCAACTTTAACAAGCTTGC
>NW_027162530.1:0-328 GCF_002600585.1 Cystoisospora suis
TGGGGTTTGTTGGGTGCATACTTGTGCATTTCCTTTTTATTTTGCACGGTTCCTTGCCCGGGATCGGGTGGAAACCGTGTTCTTGCCGGCTCGATTCACCGGCGGGTGAGTTGGCCTCCGTGAGCCGTCGTGGCTCGCCGGGGGTCCTGGTGTCGTTCCCGTGCTCGTTTCTTGTTCCTTATCGTGCTTACTCTGGCTCAGTGGTTAGCAAATGACTTTTGCTTTCCATTGATAACTACTTGTATGAACGGCGTGTACTTTGCCCTACCGGGCCGCCTCCTGCTTTTTTGCGCGCGGCGCCCGTTGTTTTGCGGCCGCCGGCGCATGC
>NW_027162531.1:0-385 GCF_002600585.1 Cystoisospora suis
ACCGGCGGGTGAGTTGGCCTCCGGGAGCCGCCGTGGCTCGCCGGGGGTCCTGGTGTCGTTCCCGTGCTTGTTTTTACTCCTTATCGTGCTCACTGTGGCTCAATGGTTAGCAGATGACTTTTGCTTTCCATTGCTACCTAGTTTGTATGAAAGCCGTGTACTTTGCCCTACCGGGCCGCCTTCTGCTTTTCTGCGCGCGGCGCCCGTTGTCTTGCGGCCGCCGGCGCATGCAGCTTCTGAGGCGGGAGGTTTTCCCGCGTGGACTTTCGTGGCCTAATTTGGCCTTTCCAGCTTTTCTAGGGCTAAGTTAGCTATGTTAAGTGTTCTCGCTACTGATTAGGCTCCTCTAGGAGCCCTAAGACTGCCTATCGAAAATCCACGGACC
>NW_027162532.1:0-299 GCF_002600585.1 Cystoisospora suis
AGGATAGGGAAGCCTATCCAGAGCCGCGAAGCTCAGTAAAATTCAACAAAACCAGGAAACACCCGAAAGGCAGTTAAAGGCCAATCAAGAGAACTAATATTCGGGCAACCAAGCTGGCACACGGACCGGGAGGGCGACACTACGGCCCGTGGATCTTTGAAAAGCCATATTAGGGCTCCTAGAGGAGCCTAATTAGAGGCTAACACATTTAGTATAGCTAACACACTCATAGGTAGCCTAAATAGGCCAAAGGAGGCCAAGAATCTCCTCGCGGGAAAATCTCCCGCCATAGAAGCAGC
>NW_027162533.1:0-263 GCF_002600585.1 Cystoisospora suis
ATTTTCACGATCATATATTGTCGGGACATCCGGGGTTTGAGCGTACTCGTACAGCGATACGTCAGATATTTTGGTGGCCTAATATGGATAACGAAATTGAGTTGTTTGTGAAGTCTTGTGTACCCTGCGCCAAGGGCAAGTGTTCGCATTTACGACCAGGGGGCTTAATGCAGCCCTTACCAATTCCAAACGTGCCGTGGGAAGAGATTGCCATGGACCTTATTGTGGGACTGCCTAAAACAAAGGAAGGATGGGATGCTATA
>NW_027162534.1:0-244 GCF_002600585.1 Cystoisospora suis
CACGGAAACGCAAACTCAAAGCCTTCGAAGACGAAGCAGTCGCCATCGGCAGATGTGATACTCTCAACCAAACTTTCTCCCCCAATTGATAGTTCACTTGTCTCCTTCTTCTATTGGCGAATCGTTGTTGGGCCTCCTTAGCTTTCTCCAACTCCATTCGAGCCTTTCGAAGTGCGACTTCCGCCTGTAAAGGTAGACTGGCTGCTGGCACTATCATAGGCAAACCGTATTTTCGACAGACAGG
>NW_027162535.1:0-261 GCF_002600585.1 Cystoisospora suis
CTTGATAAGGAAATCGAAGGAGACAACGTCCAAGAGAGAAAACGTTTCCCGTGGACAAGACAGACACGCTGCTAGTGAGCCAGCTAGCTAGCCGTAGCACGACCTGATTGGAGCTCTCCAATGAATCTAGATCCTTCACACACACACCTTACAGAAAAGGCACCGGTAAAGAAGCTTGCTAAGAAAATAGATGCCTTCTTTCATACCTAAAACGAGGAGTAATACGGCCAGAGAGCTAGCACAACTCTCATTCCAAATTCT
>NW_027162536.1:0-207 GCF_002600585.1 Cystoisospora suis
TTGGAGCTAAAGAAACAAATCAAGGAGCTTTTGGAGAAAGGATATATAGAGCCTACACAAGCACCTTTTGCGGCGCCAGTTTTTTTAGTACCAAAGCCAGGAGGAGAAGGACTAAGGATGGTGGTAGATTACAAAGCACTGAATAGGATAACGCTGAAGGATGAATATCCCTTACCAAGGATTCAAGATCTCATTCAAAGACTGGGA
>NW_027162537.1:0-1095 GCF_002600585.1 Cystoisospora suis
TTGTCTCTCTGTCATACGGTCTAGCTAGATAGATAAATGAATAGACTAAAGATAGAAACACCAATTACAGATAGGACGACAGACAGGTTCAAGATAGACATATAGACAGAGAGACAACTGTTGAGTAAACAGATAGATAGAGAGAGGTTAAAGAGAGATAGATACATAGACAGGGATTGAAGCCAGACAGATAGATAAAGAAGATAGAGAGAGATCGATGAGGATACGTACAGGTGACCGAGGACTTTGTGCCTCCTTGTTGGCGAGCCTCTCCGGAGTGTGTTAATAGCCCTGGATGTGTAGGAGGTGAGAGAAGATTCGAACCGAGTTGATTTGAATCCCCAGAAAGGACCTGCCGCTGCACTTCTTCTTCAATCTCCGGGAGGCGCCGAATACTCTCAAATCCATCTATAAGCCGAACACGCTCGAGAAAGCGAAGATGATAATTCGGCGGCCATCCAAGAGAAGAAGAAGAAGTCGCCGAAGATGAGCCTCCTCGTGATCCACCGCCTATAGAGGGAGAAGAGCATCGAGAGAAGACGACGGGGGACATGACAAGAGACACACAGAAGAACAAAGAAAGAGAGAGAGAGAACAAAGAAAGAGAGAGAGAGAACAAAGAAAGAGAGAGAGAGAACAAAGAAAGAGAAGACGTCGAACGATAGTGAGGAGAAGAAGAGAGAGATTGAAGAGGAGATAGAACGCATGAATAGAAAAGACTGAAAGACGAAGCTATCTAAGAAGAGACAGAGAGAGAAAGAGAGACGGAGAGATCGATCAAATGGACTGCTACGAAGAAGAGAGTTGATTAGGGAAGAGACAAGATGAAGAAAATGATCGATTTTGACGAGTGCAGAGAAGTCGTGAAACANNGAGTGCAGAGAAGTCGTGAAACAAACTGAGATGTCTTCATACCCAAGTTATGACAGGTAGGCCTCAAACATACACGTATATCCACATCCACATATGTATATATCTATGTATAGATAGATATAAAGTTGTCACTGATACATCTAGGAATCCACTCTATGATAAGATTGCTTATCCCACCATTCATCGTCATAGGGATAGTCACACAAAGAGAGAGAGAGAGAG
>NW_027162538.1:0-648 GCF_002600585.1 Cystoisospora suis
CCCCTTATTGTTTTCCTTTGAGTTGTGTGGATGTTTTGTGTGTACCTTGTGGCGTGATACAACTGCTCGAGAATTTCCCAGGCGTGGAGGTTCCTCTTACGACCCATCGTTCCTGTGGCACAGAATGTACACCCCATTCCACACCCCACCTACAGACAAACGACATAAAAGACAAAAGACAGAAAAGAAGATAGAGAAACGCCACTCTCCAAGAGAAACAGAAAGAAAGAAAGGAAAGAAAGAAAATGGTCTTGTGATGTACTATTGATGAAAGGGTGTGCAGGATTTCGGGTGTACATACAGCACGGCAAGCAGTCGACAATTCTTCTTAGTCTTGGAGAGAAGATCGTTTCACGTGTCTGAAGAGAAATAAGAGGAAACGACGGAGAAAAAGAGAAGGGAAGAAAAGCCAACGGAATGTGAAAGAATGAATCGAGGTGTATGTACAGTCTACAAGACAGCACTCTCAAAAAGAAGAGCAAACCCTATCCATTCTGCCCTTGTTTCTCAACTCACTTGCCTTTCTTCTTCGTTTTCTCTCTTCTTCTTTTTCGGATTCTTCTTATCTTTCTCGCTAAAGCAAGAACTTCCACACTCCTCCCCAAAAATGCTTACGCTGTCCCTACAGCTAACCCTTATCTATCTATC
>NW_027162539.1:0-180 GCF_002600585.1 Cystoisospora suis
AAAGAAAGAAGGAAAGAAAGAACTCTCTAGTAAGGTTCCTAGTCTAAGTAGGTGTCATAGACAGAAGAGACGCCCTAGGTCACTATGGTCACATCGGAGATCCTTTCAATGGTGTACATACAGACATGACGTCTATCGTTTTCTAGTTAGAACTCAAAACAAGAGACTGCCGAGAAGAAA
>NW_027162539.1:655-1679 GCF_002600585.1 Cystoisospora suis
ACATTTTCAAGTGAAGAGAAGGAGGTAACATTGTCTAGAGAAATTCTTTCAGATAAGCAGACGGTTTTCGAAGACCTCTGACCAGCAGGGAACACGGGTAGAGCTTGGTGATTATGTAGGGGAAACAACGGACGAGATGTCAATTGTCCATCTCTGAATGAAGAAGAACTCTTCTGCGATAAGAGAGGAGATGCTCTCGATCTTATCTGACGTGAATGAATGAGCGAAGAGGTATTGTCTCTTGGGAAAAGAACAGGAAAAGAAACTGAAGAAGAATCAGATAATATGGGGGTTTCTTCTCCAGACGTTCTAAGGCGAAGGCAACGGGGTGTGACACGCCGAGCCGCGGACGTAAAATGTGAAGGGAGGTCCATCCTTGGAATAAGATAAAACGCAGTACTAGATTAAGAAAGATATGTGCTTTGGTATGAACTCATAGAGGGAAACCCGTAGACGCTATAGAAGGCACGTCGAATAATGCACGGCCAGGCAAGAAACAACTCCGAAGAAAACAGCGACGGTCGACCTTTTCATTCTTTGTGGAATACATGAAGAAACCAGGTGACGACGATGCCGTCCGCAGTCGATGCAGACGGAGCGCAGCTGAAAAGCCTTGCTTTATCTGACACGGCTGTGCATGTCCACAAGGCACCTCCAGCGCGGAGACAGACTGTAGGAGCCGAGCAGGTTCATCTAAGCCTGATACTGAAGGCTTCCATGTCAACCTCTCAAACCTGAAATTCCATGAGATCAACCTAAGCATCTCGTGAGAGGAATTAACGCCGATAAGCACGAGTAGATGCGAGGTGACTGCATCGTTGCATGCATGTTGTTCTTTCCCCTGTCCGATCTACCCAACTCACTCAGGCAAGACCATCATAAAGCCAGCCACGGTCCACACCTCTCATCTCTGTGCTAGCAGTTCCTGTGCGTTTTCATTGTTAGTTCGCCCGTCGTTAGATGTGCCAGTTCGAGACGATCCTTCCGTTCCGGACTGGTCTCGACTCTCCTATCGCCACTATTT
>NW_027162539.1:1863-2179 GCF_002600585.1 Cystoisospora suis
GATCAGCTATGGCAAGTCGCTGGTGTGGATACCTTGCCACATCTCTCCCTTCTATAGCACGGGTACGCTCGACCTGTGACAGCGTATGGCTTCACGCGCATCCACGCTGTTTCGCTTCAGGTGAGTCAGAGAGGACGTGTTGGGGGGATAGACAGCAACGCATTCGCTGATTTGTCTGCACGCTTTAACGGTCGACGGTAGACACAGGCTCCCTTTACTTTTCTGTGCTCTCAGGACCGAGCCCCACCGAACCTACCGCCCGGCCTGCAAGATCGGCGCCCTGCTCTCCTGGACATCCACCTGGCGTCCCGCAGAA
>NW_027162540.1:0-261 GCF_002600585.1 Cystoisospora suis
CGCGTCGCCTTGCGATCTGGATGCGCGCTGACACGCCTTCCCCGGAGCGTACCGTCTTGCCCTTAACCTCCGTGCGGAGTAGGCATTTCCGGTATCGCGAACCGGAGGGTCCTTCCGAGATCCTTTTGCACGCGGCCCAATTCCTTCGCACGTAAGGGCAAGTCACCATGGCCCCTAGCGCTGCGGCCTTGTCGCCAGTTCTGCTTGAGCCGATCGTCTCCTCCCTCTGAGTAGCTGCTGTTGTTGCTGCAGGGTCGAAAT
>NW_027162540.1:819-1264 GCF_002600585.1 Cystoisospora suis
GTTTCCTTCCCCGCGTTCGCTTCCATTTCGTGATTAACCTAGTTTTGCGCATATCAACTCGACTCCGGCCTACATTCCTTGGCTTGGACACTAACTTCCCCTTAACCTTTCTACGCCTTCCCTCAGGTGTTGCAGCTTCCCCTACTCTCGCTTCTGCTACACCTCCCCACTCAGCTTCTTGTTCTTGTTGAATCTTGGTGAATCTCCTCCAATTACCCCATTGCTCTTCACTCTCGCTGTCAGTTGTACTGTCTCCCCACTCTAGTTTACTAAAGATTGGCATCACTTTCCCTTTCCTTTCGTTGCTTTCACCCGTAGCATCTGACCTCTTGCTTCCTTCTAACAACTCGCCCGCAGTGCCTCTCCTTACTAGAGCTACACCTCCCTCTTTCTTCTCTTCCTTCTTACCTACCCAAAAAGGATTCTCCTCTAAACGTCCCCCTAA
>NW_027162540.1:1453-1575 GCF_002600585.1 Cystoisospora suis
CCCGGCGGTGCGTCCGCCTTAAAAGCTACCCCCTGACTCCTCCTCGGGAATGTCCGCACTCCCGTTTCCCTAATCAGCACCGGTTTAACCGGTGAATTCCCCGTTCCTCCAACGTTTCTGCT
>NW_027162541.1:0-210 GCF_002600585.1 Cystoisospora suis
AGGAGATTCACCAAGGTTCAGCAAGGACAAGAAGCTGAGCGGGGAGGTGTAGTAGAAGCTAAAGTAGGGGAAGCTTCAACACCGGAAGAAAGTCGTAGAAAGGTTAAGAGAAAGTTAGAGTCCAAGCCAAGGAATATAAGCCGGAGTCGAGTTGTTACGCTCAAAACCAGGTTAATCATGAAAGGAAAACGAACGCGGGGAAGGAAACTG
>NW_027162542.1:0-278 GCF_002600585.1 Cystoisospora suis
GATGACATTCTCGTGTTTAGCAAATCGATAGAGGAGCATGGAGCACACGTGAGGGAAGTCTTGGAGCGACTGCGTCGGTACCGGCTTTATGCAAATAGAGAGAAATGCGAATTCTATAGAGAGTCAGTGCTGTTCTTGGGGTTCGTACTGTCTAGCAAAGGTCTGTCCCCAGACAATAAGAAAATTGAAGCGCTAGTTAAGTGGAAAACTCCCCTAGCAGACAAACAAGAAGTAAAACGGTTTTACGGCCTTGCCTCATATTACCGAATGTTTGTGCC
>NW_027162543.1:0-2515 GCF_002600585.1 Cystoisospora suis
ACATACACAGATATTCATACATATCCATACATCCGGTCTGCTAAGAAGATACCCATTCTCCTTCGTATTTCTTCTTCTTCTTCCTCGTCCTTCGTGATTAGATCGAGTTGCAAGAGTTGTATGGAGGCCGTTTTGTCTCTCGTGGTCTTGTGTGTCGTTTTCTCTTCTTTTAGCTCATGCAGAACTTAGGTCTAGAGGAAGGCGATCTTGTGCGTATAACGAACATAAGTCTACCTAAAGGGACATACGTACAGCTGCAGCCCACTACCACGGACTTCCTTGAAGTCTCTAACCCACGAGCTGTGTAAGGTCTCTCTCTCTCTTTCTCTTTCTTTCTCACTCTTTCTTTCTCTCTTTCTTTCTTAGACAGGAGATTTCTTCTCTTGCGAATTCCTGAGAAAACAGACGAATCTCTTGTCTTCATATCTGCCCGGCGTCTACTTATCTATCTCTTATCTGTCTCGTATCATTCGTCTTGGATTTATCTTTCGAACTGTCTTCAGTGTATCTATCCCTGATATATTGTAAGTGAGTGTATCTACCTAGTACGATGCGTGAAGATTGGAGGAGGAACAAGGGGAGGGGGGATGCCTATGTGTCCGCTTTTTATACGCAGACCATATAGATATAGAGAGATACAGAGAGAGAGAGAGAAAGACACCTACATACAGAGAAAGATAAATATATAGACAGCATGTATATATATATATATACATACATATATGTACGACGCCTCTCTCTTCAGAACTTCTCTTATCGTTATATACATGACTAGTGGATGTTTACATATATAATATATATATAGATAGAGATAGATAGCTGTTTGTATGTATTGCTCTTGTGTATGTGTCTAACTAGCCGTCTCAATAGTGGATTTGATATGATGATTCTGCACCTCTTGAAGATCGTGAAGGAAATCGTACCAAGTTTATCTTCTTCTCACCTTCCTAGACCTTTCTTCCTTCGTTCTTTCGTCTCCCTTCATTCTTTCTGTGGGGATCCTTTGCTTTTTCTCTTTCTTGTTATGTGTGTGTCTCTGTGTCTCTTTTCGTTTGATCTTGTAAGATTGGAGGTAGCGTTAAGAGGCTATGCGGCGTTATCTGTTGGCGATTTGATATACATTCCTTTCATGGATAAGAACTTCCAACTCCTCGTCACTGTAAGACCGACTGGGCTGTCTGTACACCTGAGGAAAACGACCTCGGTCTGCTACTACTACTACTCAGATGAACACGAATACCCCCTTGCAGTCTATGTGTATCAAAAGGAATATCTCTACGTATGTACCACTATATATATATATAGAGAGAGAGAGAGGTAGCTGTGAATATATATATATACATGTATGTATTTGTTTCCCAAGGGATTGATAAGCATCCGAACACATGAAAGAGAGTAAGAAAGGGATGGGTTGTATGTAGACATCTATGTAGAGGATGTGGAGGCTTTTCTTCATGCGGACAGGGAGATGATCGATAGATCTGAGAAAGGAAGGAAGTGTGCGTCTTGGAGAGTCTCTGAGACATTAAGAAAGATAGGCAAAGAGGAGCCAGCGAAGGAAAGAATGTGTAAGACAATTGGTCTATTCGCAACAGTGGAGAAGAGACAAACATTCTTGCCAGTGTCTATCTTCTTTCTCTTTCTTCAAAATTCTCTACTAGAATCTCTCTCTCTCTTGCCTTTCTTCTCTTGATCTTCCTTCCTTCCTTCCTTCTCTTTCCCATACCTATAGCTGGATATATATCCGCATACGTGTGTGTATGTATCGATCTCTCTATAGTCTAGACGTACCTATAGGCCTATATCTTGAATCGTACACCTCCAGTATCCTCCTTCTTCTTCTGCTCTATTTATTTCCTCTTCATCGTCTCTTCTTCTTCTACTCTTTCTCTTCTCCTTCTGACTCTCTCTTCTTTAGGATTTGCGTCCAACGGCCGCAGTGTCGATAATTGAGACAGATATGGAGGTCGAATTCAAACCGCCTGAAGGAAGTACAGACGTTGTCGGCCACCCTACGAATGGAGGAGATCAACAAGGTCTAGGGGGAGGAAAAGGAGGAGGGAGAAGAGCAAAAGAACTCCAGGGTACGTCAGTCAACATAACATGTGGGATAGGGGCTTACATTCTTCTTGCTTCTTTGTTCTACTAGTCTTTTCATAGAAGTAAGTCAATAGAGAATGAGACATGCCCCACACACACGCACACGTACACACATACTTAGTCTACTCGCTATCATCCTCGCACTTCATATCTCTTCTCTCACCTTAGCTTCAATCGCTCTATCTGCCCAAGTATGTACGGATGTATCTGTCTCTATATGCAATTCCCTATCTATCTATCTAGACTTGGGCTGTAGGAGACAGTATGGTTCTAGCTTCTTACTTCCTTCGCGGGAGACTGTCTGTAGGTGAGGTCTATAGATAGATGAATAGGACGTATGACGCATGCGTAGAAAGAAGACAGGGGGAATGAGTTTGTGAGGGAGGAATTTCTTCTTCTCTTTCCTTTTTTCTTT
>NW_027162544.1:0-2008 GCF_002600585.1 Cystoisospora suis
CATATCAACGCCTTTCACTCGAACGTGAGCGTTCGAGTGAAAGGCGTTGATATGTATGAACATATGTATATAGGTGAGTAAGAGAGCAGGAAAGACAGGGTTTCTCTCAACAAAATAACGAAGGGAGGAATGCAAACACAAGAAACCTGAAGGACTCCTAAAAACCGCCAGTCAGACATCATCGCACCACCACCGCCACCGCGGCCATTCATTGCCTTACCTTCCCTTGTACCATAGGAGGGACTCCTGTGGCCATTCCTCCATCACCTGCTGTTGGGGCACCCCCCACTGTCCCGCCTCCCATAGCTAAGACTCCAGGAGACAACACACCTTCGCCGTTTACGCCTCCCATGGTCGACATTGATACCGAAGCACTGTTCGGATGATGATGATGATGATTTCCACTAGACATATCCATGTCTACATCACCACCACTGCCACTATTCATCATACCCGTCTGCTGCATAGCACCCCCCGGACCCGCCCCTCCTGGCATGTAACGACCGTTATTTGCTTGCACACCCATGCCAGGATACATCTCACCTGAACCCCCTGTGAAATTATTGCCTGCACCAGAAGGTAGCCCTCCGTACCCAGCACCTCCCATCTGGCCACCTCCGTTTGGAGGGTACTGAGGCGAGAGCCTACCGACGAAGCCTCCTGCCACAGCTGACGGGTCACCGCCGGGCCCGAACGCGGAGGGAGGCATTCCAACGGGACCGGACTGATAACGAGGGTTAGGTCTACAAGGAAACAAGTCAAAGAAGACAGGAAGACAGACGGAGCATCATGCTCAGTGGTACGTGGTTTATCACCCTCCTCCGGTGCACAGAAGTACACACGAGTGTGTAACGTCCTCGCGAGCACCTGTGGTATGTAAGTCCGTACACATACAGATCTATGTAGTGCCCCCTGAGACAAGCAACCTATCAGAAATGAAGGGCGCAGAGAGATAGCAAAGAGCGCAAGGAAAAAGTACACATGAGAGAGAAGAAGACGCGGACACTGTCATAGCGTACGGCAGCTGGTGGGAAGAGAACTGCTATTCTCTTTTCTCTTTTTCTTCGTCAACTGCTCCCGTTGTTCAGGAAGAGTTAGACGCATATAATTCTAACATCAGCTCGTATAGATACGCAGTAAAACGAAGAGACTGGACGAAGGTATCCTACCTGAGAATAGCTTTCGGCTTTGCTCCCCCGGCGTCTGCCGTCCCTGTATTGCCCTTGTCTGGACTGCGTGTGACTGAGCCACTTCTTCCTTCTCTCTGTGAGCCATCACCTTCTAGAATCTCGCCTTGTTCCTCCTCATCATCATGAATCTCCTTAACCCTCCGTACCCCATGCTCATCGGAGACCAAGACAACAGCTCGAAGCCGCGGCCGGCTGCGACTTCTACTTCTTCCCTTTGAATGCGAGGCGCGCGAAAGAATTCCGGCTGAGGTGAAAGAGTTATCCTTCGGGCGTTCCCTTTCATATGAGTTCAGTCCCCCTCCGGAACTTGTGGACACCGCAGCTTGTTCCACAGCAAGTCCGAGAAGCCTACCAGGTCTAGCTTGCCCACTACTTGCACCGCCCGCTCCACGGCTTGACCGCGTAGAAGCGAAGTCATCTTTTTCTCTCCATCCCCCACTAGAAGCCGCACTACTTGCAGAACCAGAACCTTCTTTTCTGTTCCTGTGATCAGACGTACTGCTACCATGCTCTTCCCTACTTTCACTCCTCCGAGGAGTGTGATGTCTTCCCTTACTCTCACCTCCCCCTCCTACAGGACTGCGATGACTTCTACGATGATGATGAGACGGTGATTCAGAACTTCTCTCTTCTTCATGTCTTCTTCTTCGGCTACTACGATATTTCTCGTCATCCCGGCGAGACTCGCGATCCCGATCTCGATCCCGATCTCTACCTTCGCGTCTTCTTCTTCGTTCATCCTCATGATAATGCGACGAAGAGGAATGATGACGACGGCTATGAGACGAATGGTATTGATCGCGATGACGGCTCGATTC
>NW_027162545.1:0-909 GCF_002600585.1 Cystoisospora suis
TCTATATCTATCTATCTATCTTGGTGAATGTATATACACCTACAGATGGTCTTGGTTGCTCATGGGACTGAGTCTTTGAGTCTGAAATCAGTTGTCTGCTTCGTGGGTTCACTCATAGATAGAGCTTCTTTGCAGCGAGGATACGTTACGTACATCGACCCACGCGTATACGTATGAATGAAATCTCTCACTCTAGTCCAGCACACGTGTAAGGTGTCTACGTAAGTGTGGTGCTTGATCGAGTTCAAGGGGGGGGGGTCTTCTCTCTTCACTCTTCACTTACACCGTTACAACACACTATTCATGTTCTCTTCATTCGAAGCAGTACTGAGCATGCGCACGAGAGATGTAGTTCTCTTTTTTTCTCCTGGATGGGTGTATATACATACATATATATATGTACATAGGCATGTATGTAGTTGTCTCATCTGACCTTACTAGCCTTTGGCAAGCTTATGTACGACAGTCAAAATACATATCCGTGTGTTCTATAGATTACACTTGAGTGGTGCGTTCCTGTTTTCTGGAGGGACCCTGTATGCACCATTCATTCATACATCTCTCTTCCCCCCTTTCTCTGTACCCCTTCCTTTGGGCGTGTGCATAGCCATGCGCCCCGGATTCATAGATGGAGACTCATCCATCTCCACCTTGCACCTGTGTGTATGTATATCCTTCTATCCTTTCTATGTCTGTACACTATACCCCTCTCTTTGCACAGGAAAAGCCGCCGGAGAACTTAGAAGATCTCAAGCGTCACGTTAGCTCACTCTTTAAGGAAGCAGCTTCGTACAGTGAGAAGACCTGGGGTGGAGATGTGCATTTTGCTCTAGGTGTTCTTCACAACATTGATCAAAACTTTGACAAAGCCCTTTATCACTTTGCTGAAGCTCTCAAGTTTTCGTAAGT
>NW_027162545.1:960-5308 GCF_002600585.1 Cystoisospora suis
TCTATCATTCTTATCTATTCTTTCTGTTTTTCTTCATTTGCTTGTACTTCTCATTCTTTTTGTTAGAGCTTTGGCCTTGAAATGGGGGGTGCGAGGAGAAGGTGTAGTCTTTTTCTTGCTCTAGGGTGCTTGGTCTTTTCTCTCCCTCTACGAGTGGCTCTTTGGTGTGGTCCTCTTCAAAACGATTGGCGGAGAAGGACTGCCTTCGTTCCTTGTATTAGTTGTCGTTTGAGCGCGCTTCTGGTTAGATCGAAGTGTTTTATCTTTCTTGTCTAGAGAGCTCTCAATAGAGGAGTAGGAGTAGCATAGCAAATATGACCTTCAAAGAGACACGACGATTAACGTTTGCTTGCTGATTTCGATGGATTCAGGGGACGCATGCGCTGGAGAAGATAATAGATATACATATATAGAGGTGGTGTAGGGGAGATAACGATGTGTGGGTATCATTGGAGGCAGACGTCGTATCGGTAATTGGTGAATGGAATGAGAAGAGGGAAGGAGAGACAGAGAGATTTAGCATGTTTTGTTTTCTATACTGAGGAGAGACTGGAAAGCTCAGATCTCGAGTTTGGTCTATAGTCTTAGAGGATATGGCACTGCATGCGTTCATTCCTGCATATGGATATATAGTAGGCAACTGCAGAAAACTTCTTCTGTCCATCCTTTTCTACGAAGAAGTCTTCTCCTCTGTATGTAATGTCTTTTGAGATGACTTCTCTTCTTCTCTCTCTTTTTCTCTCTTCTTGTTCTACTTGCAGTTCGGGGAGGAGAGTTGCCAATCTATGGAATAAGATCGGAGCGACCCTCGCGAATTCCGGAAGATCTGCTGCAGCTCTCCTTGCTTATCAACAGACTTTAGCTATGAGGCCCAAC
This sequence comes from Cystoisospora suis, assembly GCF_002600585.1. Taxonomy (NCBI): domain Eukaryota; phylum Apicomplexa; class Conoidasida; order Eucoccidiorida; family Sarcocystidae; genus Cystoisospora; species Cystoisospora suis. The sequence goes on from NW_027162545.1 coordinate 1,837, forward strand.
TATCCTAGGGCTTGGACGAATCTAGGGGTTGCCCATGCTAATCTCGGTAACTACACCATCTTTCTTCTGTCTATCGCTCTCACTATATCCAGGATCTCTCTCTGTCTGTATCTCTGCATCCAGCTCTCTAACACATATACACAAGATATATACATACGTAGTACAATATGATGAATACAAACTCAAGAAGTTTTATTTTCTAATCGTCTGTTATTTTCGAGGCGGCCTATGTTTCTTTGTGGTGTCAAGACAAGGTGATTTCCACGTTACTAGGTCAAAAATAGACCGTATGTGTCTAGCTAGAGACTGTAGGACCCCGATTGGCTTGAATACACCTTGAAGAAAGAGAAGGCTCTATCCTCTTTGTATGCCTTTTCCTACATATGTATACATATGTACGTGTGGGTAGATATATATGTAAGGAGTAGCTGTATGCCCCGGACTTGGAGTACATTTGTGTGGATGCCGTAGACTAAGGAAGGCGAATGAATGTAGCCACGGGGGCGGGTGAGACTACGACGTTGTTCCGATCTGCAAGCATTCATATATGTATGCATGCATCTATACACATGATCGAAAAGAACTGTATGATGTCTAACATCATACAGGTGAGAACTCACACAGCTGTCTGTAAGTGGATCTCTTACTAAGAAGGGCTCTTTTCTTTGGCAGAGGTCTGTGCTTTTTTAACAGCTATTTCGTTCTCTTCAGATCAAGTCGAGCCGGCTCTAAGGTGCTATCTAACAGCTCTCGTCCTCAATCCTGCAGCTACACATCTCTGGTACTATGTACGTAGTGCCGTCATTGCTCTAGGTAAGTGAATGACTAAGTGAGGGAGTGAGTGACTAAGCGAGGGGTTAAGTGAGTGAGTGATCAAGCGAGGGGGAATGGAGGAAAAAGAAGAATTCCGCAGGTTTATTCATAGGTTTGCATGCGCATTCATCTATGGTGATGTATAAGGGCCTTCAGTGTATCCGACTGTAGATTGTCTGAAAAGCAGAAACAGCCTTTGACGCACATCTGCAGGAAAAACGAGAAGAGGACGAGAAAGAAGGCAAAAGAGGGAATGTCTCTCCTGTTGATATTCACAACAACGAGTCTCCGATTCTTCAAGAATGAGTACTAGATGCATGTCAATACAGCCGGTGGTGTTTAGTGATGAATTATGTATGTGTGTATGCATACACATACATATATATATATAGAGAGAGAAAGAGAGAGATGTAGGGGAAGTATGAATGCATGTATGCGTATATATATATATATATATATTCATACGTGTACAGAGAGAAAACTAGATAGGTATAGGGGAACTATGTACGCATGTATGCATATAAATATTTATATACGTTTACAGAGAGAGAAATAGATAGATACAGAGGGTGGTGTGTGTTCATTGAGGGTTCAGTCTAAACCTGTCTATACTTTTGAAGTGCTTTCATGTGGAGCTAGTGAGGAAGGTGTCATGATTCTTGAAAAGAGATGCTTGCTTTCTACGCGAAGCTAAAGGGACAGATATGTCTCCTTTTCAACTTTTCTCGTTGCCTCGCTTGCATACGTGCATGGGTCGTAGTGGTTGAATAAATTCGCGCTAGACGTCTCAGTTATCTCGCTTTGTTATTGTTGTTGTTCGAGTGTAGCTACACAACGAAAAGAAGACATTGATCTATCTGTCTCTCTGTCTATACATTTTGATCTGTATTTACGTCTACATCTATCTATGCGGCAGAAGTACGTGTATCTATCTCTTCTTCTCTGTCTATACACACCTGTTGTCTGATCTGTCGTTTTACAACCCTCATTCACGTCCTAAGCGTAGAGAGGGATTATAGAGTTTCCCCACCCTCAACCGTCTGCTCCTCTATGTATGGTCACACCTCTTTGGTGGTCTCAGGGAAGTTCGACTGGCTAGGGCTTGCTGAAAACCGCGACCTGAAAGGCCTTGTTTCTGCTATGCCGGTAAGTTCGTCTACAGTTACCAGTATTCTCGTGTACGTACACGGCACTACTTTCTGCCCCGTGTTTTCTCCATGCAGGAAAGAAGCAACACCATCACCTCTTCATCGATTATACTAGAGCTGTGGTTAAACTGAAAGCACACCCTCGCTGTATGTAGAGGAGAATCCCGCTGGTCTGCGTACACGAAACCCTTGTGTGTATGGTTGTGTACATGCATATATACACTCGTACATCACATGCAATATTTGTAAAGGTGGGATAGGATAAGAAATGACAGGCACTTTGATAGGAAGTTGATAGGCTTTACATTTCTTCAAAGGAGTGTTCTTTATGACGAATAGACAACAACGATGTATGTTCAGCAGTTGAGGGTTTTCATGTCTTTCTGTCTTTGAGGTGGTGGATGTACACCCCATGAGAGTGTGTGTATAGATGGGCTTCAGTAGAGGTGGTGGAAAGGTTTGTAGAAGAGGCCCCATTACGTAGTGTAAGAGGTGCATGTCATGTGTATAGAGTTCCTGTTTCACCTTCTATCAAAGTATATGCTAGTCGTCGAATCTCACCTTCGTACTATAAAAGCAGAGGGTTGGTAGGACGAGAGAAGGACAAGCGAAGGTGGATGGATAGTTGAGGAGTCTTGTACCGTGACTAGTGATACTTGATCTTACAGCGTTTTTGCGATGAATCCTATCTATCTATGTATGTCTGTGTTGTCTTGCGGGTACTATACAGTCTGTTACGGCGAGTGGAGGATGCATATGCATGCATTTCCCCTACATCAACGAACTCGATATGACACAGTCTTCTCTATAGTGGTCTGAGTAGAAGATATAACTCCTGTCTATTAAACTTGTTCTCTGCCATCTCTTCTTCTGGACATAATAGTAGTATAGGCTATCTATCTATCTATATATCTATCTACGTGTATATTCCACACGTAGGTCTACGCAGCTCATTGCCGCTAAGCAGATCGACTTTTTACCTTTCCATAGGCACGGATAATCGAAGTTGCAGTAGAGGCAGTATACGAAGGTTTTTATCTTCTCTATCTCCATCCATCGCAGTTCTTTGGTATGTGTCTGTGCTTCTCTCTTTTTCATAATTCTTCCGCGATCCCCCTTCCTCCCTCTTCAGCCTGACGTTGCGATTCCTAAAGGTGTAGATGAGCTTCTTCGCGATGGGACAGGAAGAAAACCAGAAGACGACGCCACTCTTCTCCGTAAAATCTCTCAGATCATCAGCTAGATAGGTAGAAATCTCTATGTCGTAGATTCTCCCTGTATCACAACCGCCATGCATTTCCTCTGACCCAAGCAGAAGAGAACCCCCACGGATGTAGGAGAATGAATGAGGCATGACGTGGGGCATCATTTGTCTCTCCGATCTTCCTCTCTATTTGCATGTAAGTCATTACGCGTGTCCTTTCATAGGTATACACACTAAGGCAGTTTTAGTCTACTGACCAAGTGTGTCTGTGAATAAGGACGAGTTCGACCGTCAGTAGTGAGAAGGG
>NW_027162546.1:0-414 GCF_002600585.1 Cystoisospora suis
TGAAGCAGGACGGCCGTGTGAGCGGTTCGAAGCCGCAATGATAAAAATAATACCAGGCTGTGGTATGAAGACAGAAGAACGCTGAGGCCTGGGCTGTCCGGCTGTGGGCTGCTTTCGAATTCGATGCGAATGCGCGAACTCCGCGTGCCAGATAACCTTGGGGTATCGGAAAAGCTGTAGTCACTCATTCGAAGACGTGACGCGCTTTTCCAGCATTCCAGATGCTGTAGCTGTGAAGACAAGCGGGCGAGCGTACAACAGCCTTCTGCTCGCTTTTTGGGCTGTCCAAGCGGGTCTGCTTTTCTTAGCCTGTTGCCCGCGTGCAGGAAGCTGGCGAGTGGGAGAGCGCCCTTCATCCAAGAATTTCTAACCGGCCCGTTTTCTCCCTGTCTAATACGTTTGCTCTTTTTTCTT
>NW_027162547.1:0-233 GCF_002600585.1 Cystoisospora suis
CCCCCCAATATGGAGTACACAGAACTAGGAGGAGAGGTCAAGAAGGACCCGCTGGAGGAGAACAAAGACCGGGAAAGGCGTGGCTTTGGAGGAACGTCGGCCGGAATGGAAGGAATGGAGAGGACCCTGGGGATGGAGCGCAGAGAAGACCTTGGTTTCCCGGGCCCGGTGAGGGCGGACCAATTGGGGATGGAGTACGACGCCTTATCCTACCCCGTAATAGCTAGGGCAAG
>NW_027162548.1:0-706 GCF_002600585.1 Cystoisospora suis
GGGAACGGAGAGTCTGATCGAGTTAGGCTGGCAAGGGCAATCGTTGAAGTAAGAGGCCCCGAGAGGCAAACAATGACAGAACCGGGACACAGGGAAAGGTCTACGAGGATTCCTGAAGGACACTTGGAAACCCCCCCTAATATGGAGTACACAGAGCTAGGAGGAGAGGTCAAGAAGGACTCGTTGGAGGAGAATAAAGACCTGGAAAGACGTGGTTGGAGGAACTTCGACAGGAATTGAAGGAATGGAGAGGGCCCTGGGGATTGAGCGCAGAGAAGACCTGGGTTTCTCGGGCCCGGTGAGGGCGGATCAATTGGGGATGGAGTACGATGCCTTATCTTACCCCGTAATAGCTAGGGCAAGGATCGGGAGCGGTTTAGGAGGAGCCCACCTTGGGGGAGGTGCATATTCGCCGAAGACGGAGCCTTTCCTGCAAGGTCCAGAGGGCTCGTCTGGAAAAGGAAAGGCAGACGTCGAAGCCTTGATGAGAACCTTGATAGAAGAACGGTGTTTGGCGCTCTCAAAGGGACCTAACGAGTTCACCGGAGAGCAACCAACAGCTTGGATAGCCCAGATGGATTTGTTTTTAGACAGAAATCATGTACCTGAAGCTGGGAAATTGAGAATAGCGTTATCTTATCTAGACGAGAATGTTACTAAGTGGTACTCTCTATCTTTGAATGAAGAGGAAAGACCTTATGATTGG
>NW_027162549.1:0-183 GCF_002600585.1 Cystoisospora suis
ATATATATGCGTATGTATGTCTGTAGACATCCGTGTATGGACATAAGTGGATTTGCATGCTCTGACGCTGTAGGTGGAGCAGAAAGGAGATACCTCTAACGCCTCATAGAAGACATTTCATACATATAGACAAACATAGATATCTACATATACCAGATAGAGGTATATACATATACATATATA
>NW_027162549.1:193-3361 GCF_002600585.1 Cystoisospora suis
CTTTCTTTTGGCTACCTCGTCGATAGACAAACCTGCGTGCATGCAGATGCATGCATGGTCCCCCTGCTTTTCCCTCTATTTTGTTTGTGTTCTTTTCAGGAATTGGGTTCCCGCAGCAACAAAGTTTTATACTTTTCTTTAGGGTGTATGACTATCTTACTTTTGAATATAATTCTAGCCTCTCTCACTCCTGCGTCCAACCCTAAGTTCAGCATGCAAACGCTCCTAGCCTATCTCCCGATCTACAGGTAAAAAAGGCCTTTCCTCTCGTCTCATATCGATCTATAGAGATGTATATATACACCTATATAGGGAGATATACAGGATACTTGGGCCAGATCGCCAGGCTTACCCTGTAGAGCTCAGACCTTAGTAGATGTGGAGAGAAATAGAGAAGTCTATGCGGGACTCTCCGATCGGAGGGGTCCTCCCTTACCTCGCAGCTCCAAAGCTTGACGAACTCTAGCATGCACATACAGCTAGAGCAGATACAAATACCCACATTGCAGTTCTCTATACATAAACAATACAGGCTAAGATCTAGCCCTACCTCCAATAGTCATCCAAGTATATTAGAGTTCATTCCTATCGCGCAAAAAATCTCTTTCCTTCCCTTCGCGTATGTATATATATATATATATGTATATATAGACGTAGCTTCACATATATATAAATATATTATGTGAGGATACGTGTCGGACTCGATTGGGTCTCTGCATGTATATATATGTGTAGGTATGTATAGGGAGATTTACATAGAGATATGTATATAGGCTTAGATGATGGGGATAGCGTAGGGCGAGAGTGGTCTAGAGAGGGTTGCCAATAGACACGTGTACATGCAGAGAGAGAGATAGATCATACACGAGGCGGGGAGAAGAGCACTCTTCATTCACACATCGCGTTTGTCTCTGCATCTATTCAGAGCATACGCAGATACATTCCAATTCCTAAAGATAAATAAGTATACACACACATGCTCGTACATACATACATAGATCCATCTTCATACATGGATGCCTTCTCATGTATATATGCTTAACTGCATATAGGCTCTTACATCTTCATGCATACAAACGGTTTCGCGGGATACCCCTACCTCGGCACGCACCTACAGATACATGAGTGTATCTACACAAGCACACATATGTGCATGAGGGGGCCCTATGGTGTATGTACAGCCTTCACTGATATGACTAGGCTTTACCTTCGCTTTGTTTTCTGTGTGGACTACTTTCTTCAGATTCCTCTTCGCTTGCAACTTCGCCACGATGGCTAGCTCGATCTCTATAGCTGTAATGGAGATGTATGGAGTGAACTACAAGTAAGAGAGAAAGACACGTGAACCCAAAGATATAGAGAGAATCGAAGAGGACGAAGAAAGAGAAAGCTTCTCTCATTCATCTCTTTATCTCTCCTTCTCCTGTACAGAAACAGAAAGTTGGAGAGAAGAGAGAGATGACGGATAGATCATTAATATCTCCTCTGCTTTTCTTTTCACAAGAGAAGACAGAGAGAATAAAGAAGCAGAAGACAGTAGAAGGAGAGAGAGAATAAGAAGGGGACACATATTCTTCCTCACTCTTCTTTCTTCAACTTGAGCTAGCCTCCATTTACTTCACCTCTGATAGACAGACAGAGAGACAGAGAGACAGAGAGACAGACTCCTTATGCACACCCAGCTTATCCTGTGTGGTCTCTTTTATACGAGGAAAATATCTCTCTATGTCAGGAATACAGATCAGATGTACACGTACACATATATATATAGAGAGAGCCATAGAGATAGATAGACATGCATATATACACATGTAGACAAATATCTATGTAGTTCTCTCTCTCTGAATTTCTCCAAGTTAGAGGCGAGGAAAGAAGTATAGCCTTAGGGTGATATGTATCTACATATGCCTATCTGTCTATATATGTATCTATCTATCTATCCATATATGCGTCTTCTCTCTGTCTAGGTAACATATCTATCTCTATTTTCTATGTGTATATATATACTCTGTGTATATATATATATGTATATGCATGGCTTCGGAGAGGTGTGTATGTGCTTGGCAATCGTCTGAATGCATCTTAGTCTTCTTCTTCTTCCGTTTCTTCTCTCTTTCCTTTCCCCTCTTCTTCTTGTTTCTCTTCTTCTTGTTGCTGTATCTTCTTCTTGTTTCTTTCTTACTAGATTTCTGTTAGATGTCGATCCAAAGTCCCAAGTCGATTCATCGACGTTGTTTGGTATAGCTGCGGTTCAGCAGATGACTTTTCTCTTCACTTTCACGGCTTTTCTCTTTGACTATAAATTTGCTCTCCTCTTCAATCGGCCTCATACATGGTACGTAAAGCGTGCATGCATGCAGACATGCATGCATCCATCTGTCTCCTCGAAAGGGAGTTCAGACCTCATCACTCATCTTTGTAGAGAACACAGATGACATACATATATGTATATATATATGCATATGTATATATATATATATGGATAGCAATACATATACGGTTATCCTCTTTATCCAACGGTCTGCATAACATGCACTACCAGCAGATGGATGGATCGACTGAAGAGAGATAGAGTAAAGATGAACATTAGTTGAAGATAGACATACGAAAGAACAGATTAAAGGTAGACACATAAAGGTCTATAGAGATAGAAAGGTAGATAGATGGGAGATAGCTTACAGGTAGGCAGATAGATCGGAGATAGTGTAAAGGTAGCTGAAGAGATTCGTGACAGAGTAAAAGGATAGGGTAGAGGTGTCTTTCTATCGCTTTTCTTCTTCGAGGAGCTTGACTACGATAGAAGGAATTCCTCTCGAAAGCGTCAGTCAAGGCTCCGAGGCCTTTCGACCACAGGCATAACTAGAGGCTTGTCTCTCGCGTCTCCTTTCCTCAGAGATGGAATTCGATTTTCTTTCTCTCTTCACCTCACTATTCTTGTCCTCCTGCTTTCTCGAGTCTCTTCTTTTTCTTTCTCATGACACAAGACCTGTCTGTAGAGTATGGGCAAGACACGCCTCTACTTTTGGAGATCTGCATGCGCGACAAGAATCTCTAGAAATATGTGCGTCTTATCTGTCTATTCACCTATGTATACCTGTATACATGAATATGAACGTATATGGATTCGTGAGTGTGTGAATATGGATATGTATGAGAACATATGTATGT
>NW_027162550.1:0-6605 GCF_002600585.1 Cystoisospora suis
AGACAGTGTAACGGCGGCGTTTCTCGGACAGGTAGCTAAGGACAAGGGAAACGCCGCCGTTACACTGTCTCCATGAGACATCTTCTTTCGGAAACGAGTGCCGCTCCGCTGATCCGGAAACCGAAGCCCGAAGGACTGGCATGCACTGAAGCTGCAAACAAGGGGGTGCTCGTCGCTTGCTGCCGGCCACAGCGATGAGTCCGATGCAACGAGAGCGACGAATAGCAATCTCCTGCGAGATGGACTACTCCCAGCAAGCAGTGTCGTCAAAAGCGCAAAGAGGCGGAAAGAGCCTCACGACCGCTCAGCAGATGCGTTGCCGCCGTGGGGGGAGCCGCCAGCCCCGCGGCCTGAAGCCAGCAGGAGCCAGGTACTTAACACCCCCGTCAGGACAGCGACTTTTTCCTCCGTTAAAGTTCTTTTCTGTGGAAGACTAGGCCGACATAGATGAGCCGCGCGCAGAGGGTCGGGCGTGCTTGTACGCTTGCGTGTGAGAATCACGGACGCTGAAGCGTCTTTTGTTGTTGTTTACAGGCCGAGCTGCCTAAATGCACCGACTGTCCAGGACCCAACACAGATTTGCAAAAAGAACAGAAATTAAGGAGACAGGTCAGTAGGGTATTCAAGAAAATGCCCGGACGTCCTTTCGTCATTCCCTACCACTCATTCTACTAGCCCGACTCACTAAGCTCAAGTCTGATGTAGAGTGAGCGCCTACCTCACACTCGTTTGAGAATGCTTCGCCTGGCCTCGTCTCTTGAGAAGGGCCTCGTTTTTCTTTGCCTTCCTCTCGGAGTGGCCGTTTGCTTGTCTTCACCAGCACCTAGGCTCCACTCGATCGCGGCTGTTGTAATCGCTGGCTGGACTGAACTCCAACTCTAATTGCTCTTCCACTGAAACTAACCGCGCTTGTTGTACTCCCCAGCCGAGCTTTAGGTTCCTTGAGCACTGCACTAGGTTGATGAACCGAACCTGGAGATCGTACTTTCTCTGGAACCAGCAGTTAATCTTGCAGACCACACCGCCGCTGACGCGCGTGACCTTTGTAGGCATTTTGGCGCTGCCTCGTCAAGGCGCACGTACTCTAGTGTCGGCGGCGTCATCGCCACTAACCCGCGGTTGGGTCCTGACCAAGACTGGACGTCTTGGGCTCCGCAAGAGCGCGGAAGACGCGCAACAGAATTGCTCGGATACGGGCGATCTCCGGCCTCACAAAAACTACCAGGGATACCTGCTTCATAGTGTGCTGAAACACCGTTTACTCGTTTCGGAAGAACTCCGAGCCCCTGAGATTGAGCACTACAGTCTTGTTTGCCGTGCCTATTGCCAAAATCAGCAAGTCGGCTGCACAGGATTACTCACGAGGACAGGAGTCAGTCTGCATCAAGATAGGTTCCTCAAGACAAATTGGAAACCAGCACGGAACCGCCCAAAGAACCGGAGATCGCGAACACCGATATCACCAGTTACGCACCACTGACACCACTCCCCGGGAAACAACTCAATCTCTAGCTCAGTTACCGCCAGCTTCAGCATCCACTCTGGGTGCTGAAGTACGCTCGCTGCTGAGGCCCACCACTACCACATACCCTGGTCAACGCCCAAATCACCTACGCTGTATCGACATACCTATGAACAGGTGCCAGATGTAGAGGCTGTCATTGCCAGTTCGGTGTAGTTACCCGAAGCGAACTGTAACAGATATCCACTGAAGGCCGAGCGAAGTATGTGGGACTAGCTGAGGAGACGGGAAAACTGTAAGTGCAGTCGGATGCAGTTACTCGAACCTTCTCGCCTGTCGGTTGGAAGTTTCAGCGTGGCAGTCCGCAGAGGAATCTGCTCACTATGTCTCCGACGACGACGCAGCCTCTCAACCTCCCCACGATCGAGCGACATAGTAAATGCATTCCAGAGCGGGCGAGAGGACCCGCTGCGTCTTTGACTACCTCGGGCCTGTGTGCCCGGATAACACACGGACTTAGTGAACGACACGTGCCTAACCTATGTCCCCCTCGCGGAAATGGCGCTGCAGACACCAGTAGCCCGTTCAAGTTGTGGCAGGCTTGGCTGAGTCTTTGCCGGCACCAGCCTCACCCACGCCACGAAATTAAAAAAAAACGAAGCGGTCACGATCATAGCCGGTCTTTCACAAGACTAGCGTCCACCATCAGACTCTCACACCGACAATGTTCTCCCAACACCACGCCTCGCACGTAGTCGTGTAGTCGCTGTCAACAAGGGTGAATCTTATGCGATCCGCTCGCCAAGCTTCGGATACAAAGCCTGCTAGCTTTGCAAGGCGCAGCAGGTCGCCACCCAAAGCCCCACTCCCAGCTCAGGCAGTATCACTAGTGGTGCATGGCGCAGCAGCGGCTCTTCCTGCAACTAAGACACACCTTGAGTAGCCAATGCCGCACGCAGCCCACTGGATGGAGTATGTCGCTTGCCCTCAAAAACCGGGCACTGGAGCGAAACAACAGTCTTTTCCCGTTCTGATCAATAGGCAAGCGCCGAGTACACACCCGCCATGATGCCGAGCAGTAGCATTAAAACAGACATGGGGCCCACTATTTCCTTCTCTTCAAAACGTCTCACCGATGAACACGCGTACAGCATCGAGGTGGTCGCGCACCACCCGCTGGTGATGGCAAGGATGAGCATGAGAATGACGTAGACAGCGAAAGAGTTGAAAAACGTGTTCGGAACGAGGTAGGCCCCAAGCAGAAAGAAGACGACCAGAAGAAGGCGTCCAAGGACAACCGCCAACACATACTTTCGAGGAATCATAAGCCAACGCTTCAGACCCGCAGAGAGGCCGGCGATATCCGGAATCGACTTGCCGAAAAAATCACCCATGCAAAAAACACCGAAAAGAATAATATACTGGGGACCGTTTTTCGAGAATCCTGGATAATGCCACATGATGGGACCTACACGCGGGTACAAGTTCAGAGTAACAAAGAAATTTAAAAAAACGCAGAACAGAAACACACCAGAGTCACGTAGAAACCATCTCCAGCCTCGAGAGGGCCAATGCTGTTCATCCCCGACACATTCCGCTTGTTCGTCGCAAACAGCAGTGGGCCTGCCTTCGGTAGAGCCGCGTGGCCCCATACGCCCAGTTGGATCGATGTTGGGGTTATTGTGTGAGCGGACGTTGTCTTGCGGCCGCTCTCCGCTCTCCTTCTCGTCCTCCCACCCAGCCTGAGTCTGCTTCCTCCCACCATCTCCCTGTAGTTGTTTCATGTTGTTCGCCTCCTTCTCTCCAGAAGTACGTGAGCTTTTCGACTGAACCCCCGGTCCAGCCGGCGCCGCTACACTTCGCGCTTGGCTTACACAGTAAGCTGTTTCTTTTTGTTCAGGAAGACAGCGAGCATTTTCAGCATGGTCATCGGTAACTGCTGTACGTTTGGCGCGGCTCGTCCCGTTAGCTGCTACTTGGTCTTCCGGACCGGAAGCCCTGAAACGGGGAGCCGGGGGGACGCCTTTCCATCTCCGGTACATCGCTTTCCATCGACTGCTCTCCTTCCGTAACTGTTTAGCTTCCCAGTACCGAGTCAGCTGCCGCGCAGCCCACGGCTGCTTAGCCGCGACCAGAAGAAGACAGGCAGAGGTGAAGGAAATAGCTGCGGAAGTGCCAAAAACCAGCCAAAGCATGCGCACCAGTCCTTCAGACGTGGCGAGGTCGAAGAGCCAGGTAGAGCAGACCAGATTAACAAAAAAGCTGAGGATCCCCGCGATACCCTGGCCTGAGTAATAAACACCCAAGAAAAGACAAACCACGAGCGACACATTTGGACCGACTGGGCTGTAACCAATGTCCGGAACGAAGTCTCCGGCGTGGCGAGCAAGTGACAATGTTTGACTTGGTGGAGAAAGGAATGAAGACCTGTGACACAGTGCAACCACGTGTAGCCGGCGTATAGTTGCCTTGATGAGAGATCCGCTCCGTATGGTCTCCAAACGCCAGGACGTCGTGTATCTTATAGCCGAGCTGGCACTTCACTAACTTGCCTCCAGAGTTCCACTTTCAGTTGAAGAGGACTATAGACCGCAGTACAGCTCTGAGATCGACCTGACACCGCAAACCTATGTCCCTCGGACAGGCTCCTCAGTAATTAAAAAGCAGGGAACTACCCCAGTAGTTCGGCAAGGGCAGTTCAGTTTCAATAAGCATTCGGAGTTAGGATAGGGGGATAACGCCTGAGAGACCGAAGCATCCACACCGGCATTATGCGTGCCCCAAGTTCAAGTGTGCATTACACAGAGTCGAAGGTGTGTGACACGAAACGCGAAACCCGACTCCTGAGCGCGACGCTTTTGACGAAATCAGTTTGGCGGGAGTTCGGGTGCATGTCGTGCCGGAAAGTATGCTCAAGTGTGCGTCGGCAGCTGCTAGTACTTACCAACAGAAAAGGCTCCGATGAAGTTGTAAGGCATGGCGCTCGCAACGGAAATACTGCCTCCACAGATGACGCCAGCACTCAGTCCGAAGAAGAAAGAGACAACGTGCATGAGAGCAGCCATTGAGCCACGAGAACCACACGAAATGATGAGGGGAAAGAGAAGCGCAAGCACACCATCCAGTACGGCAGCACAAATAACAATGCACGGCTGCATAGATTCCACTACGAACATCAAGAGCAACTGGACGCAGATACATCCCACTTGATAAACACCCAATAGAGAGTTTCCGATCGGTGTGGCGCCGAAGAAAGTCATCTCTATGTACGGCGTCATAGAAAGTAGGAACTGCCAACAGATAAGCGAAGCGATGCCACAAATAAGGAAGGTTAGAAAGCCGGACAACCGATCCCGAGAAGTAAACGGTGAGGAACCCACGCACGGTACTCCTGTCTCCACTGCGATCACTGCGCCAACTTTACTCGAAAGAGAAAGCTTTCGCTCGGGACACACCGAAGAAGTCTGGTCCGACGACTCCCGCGACGTGACTGGCTCTGCCAAAGCCCCTGGTTGGTTGTCAGAGGAGATCTGTAAAGGTGTTAAGGAGTGTAGAAAAGCGCGCGTGCTAAAAGAAGTTGCTTGCTCGCCCAGCTGAGCTGCGGTAGTCCTTTGGTGTTGAGGTGTGTGTGCAACCGTAGGGGCCTGAAGAGCGGCCGGACCACCTAGGTCCACGTCCTCCATGGCGTCCATATCCATCATCTTGATTAGAGTGAGAACATCGAGTGTACACACTCAGGAAGCCTGAACAGAGGCGGCCACCTCACTCTAGCGGCCGGCAGAATGAATCAGGGGAGATGGTAGCTCCGAAGAGTCGAAGCGGTTGGCGGACAGAAATTCGCCACGGAGCGCACATCAGGGAAAGAAACACGACAGCGCGGTCGCAGTCACGACCTTCCCACGACGCGAGGGCAGCGGACTGCGACGGACCCAAGCATGATGCTTCGCCCGGCATAATCCGCGTACGCCCCTGACCCTGATCGCGTCGTATGAACCAGGAATTTCGGTCAGGGACTGATTACAAACGGCAGGAGTCACGAACCAACAGAGAAGCTTTGCACGAGCTACTCGATAAAAGACGCCTTAAAATAATGTCGTTGTCCGGGTATTTTCCAGCACGTCCCGCATGCATGACAATGAGGAGACAACGCAGCGTCCTTTACAACTGTACAGAGGGTGTCTCTCAAACAACAGTGGACACGCATGACGGGAGAAAATTTGGGGGTCGAAAAGCAGCTGGAGGATACGGCCGGCTAAGAGAAAAACGGGGAGTCGAAAACCACCAGAAGGTCGGCGTACCTGGGTATGCTGACAACACAGTGGGCGCTACAGTCCCCTCAGACAAAGAGTGTAACCTGCTTACGAGGCTCTGCCCAAGGATCTGCCCTTCGTCTCCACCAGGTTTTCCGAACTACCGACCCTAGCTGTATAGATAAGAGCATTTCTGTTTAGAGCATCAAACCAGGCAGAGGGGCCCGTCCGCCCTCCGCAAGCGCGGTAGGGTGCGGATGCTCCAGCGCAGATGGCAGATGGTGGTTGCCAACGTCGGGTGCAAGGGGAAGAATGCCGTGCCCTGGTTCTGTCCCCGTCCGACAGTAGGTGCTAGACAAAAAAATACGTGGGGACCTCAGTTCGCCAGGAAAAAGAAAACAAAAGAAAAGAGACCAAGCTACTAGCAGCTACGACACCCCTGCAAGTCGACACTTGTCTAATTTCCCCTTCCTCCCGGAAACGTGCAAGAGCGATCCCGCGAGTGCGCAAGGGGACGGCCGCTCCGCGGGAGCCAGGCATGCAACTGTACCAGTTGCTATGGAACAGAAACCCTCTGCGTACGTAGTTCAGTGGGGTCTTCAAGGAAGAGGTCTGACAGGTACGTCCAGAAGACTCCCGGTTGGGTCGTGTCATGAACTTCCGAGCTTTCCGGCAGATTCTCTGGCACTGCAATCGAGCTTTCACCGGTCTTTCGATGCAGTTTCACCCAACGGAGCCTGCCCACTGCACACGGTCTTAGCAGAGAACATTGAGAGATGAGGAGCCGCGGCAGCAAGGACTATATACAGTCAAGCGAGGTCGTGTCTATCCTTTTACAGCTGGCTTGCTGTACTTGCCCCCCCCCCCCCGGCCCTGCTGGAAGCGCGATACTT
>NW_027162551.1:0-445 GCF_002600585.1 Cystoisospora suis
CAGCTAAGCTGACCCACGGACCGGGAGGGGGAAACTACGGTCCGTAGATTTTAGATAGGCAGTATTAGGGCTCCTAGGGGAGCCTAATCAATAGATAAAGCACCTAGCATAGCTAGTGTAGCCCTAGGAAACCCTAAAAGGCCAAAAAGGGCCTAAGAATTTCACGCGGGAAAACCTCCCGCCTTAGAAGCTGCATGCGGCGGCGGCCACAAGACACCGGGCGCCGCGCGCAGAAAATCGGAAGGCGGTCCGGTTAGGAGGACTGCACACTTTCCATGCAAAGAAGGTATCAATGGAAAGCAAAACACATTTGCTATCCATTGAGCCACAATAAGCACGAAAAGAATAGAGAAAAACGCACGGGAACGACACCTCGGGCCCCGAGAAGCCGCAATGGCTCACGGCGGCCAGCTCACTCGCCGGTGAATCGAGCCGGTAAAAACAC
>NW_027162552.1:0-156 GCF_002600585.1 Cystoisospora suis
GATCTCGGGGTCTAGCCCCTCTAAGTTTCTCTTCACTCGATAAAGTACGGCAGTCAGCCACAACATTATTAAATCTCATCAGGTACTCTTTAACTGGTCCCGCTTGTTTAACCTTTCTCAACCTCTTAATAGCTCCTTGTAGGTCATATCCCCCAA
>NW_027162552.1:739-929 GCF_002600585.1 Cystoisospora suis
GTAGGCCTTTCCCTGTGTCCCAGTTCTGTCATTGTTTGCCTCTCAGGGCCTCTTACTTCAACGATTGCCCTTGCTAGCCTAACTCGAGCAGACTCTCCGTTCCCCACGTCCACTTAACTAGTCAGCACAAGACTCCAACACTCATAACACTCGGTAGCTAGCAGAAACCATGCGGTGCTACCAACTAATT
>NW_027162552.1:1433-1645 GCF_002600585.1 Cystoisospora suis
ACTCACTTTCAACCGTGCACACCTTCTTCATGCAAAGGTTGAGGCCGTCCTAATCCCAGAACGACAAGGACAAACTTCAGTTTGCCAAAAAAAGTTGTTCTCTTCCAAAAGGCTTCGTTTCCCCGGAATAAATCTTCTCTTTCTCTCCAGTGGTCTTCTCATTGGTCTCTCCTTCGGGCTCCACTGGTCGCCCTTGGGTGGTGCCCCGGGCT
>NW_027162553.1:0-223 GCF_002600585.1 Cystoisospora suis
CACGCCCTACCACCCGAAAGGAAGTTCGGTGGTGGAGAGCTTTATGCGTACATTAAAGAAGGCGCTTGGCGCCTTGGTGGATGAAGACGGAAGAGATTGGGACAGGCACCTGCAAGCGGTGGCCTTAGCCCATAACTCTACTCCGCACATCGCCACGGGCTTCTCTCCCTTCTTTCTCGAGCACGGGCGGGAAGCGTTCCTTCCCGTGCAACGGTATCTGGAC
>NW_027162554.1:0-274 GCF_002600585.1 Cystoisospora suis
CTCCGGCCAGTTTCTAATTGCGTCCACTTTCTTCGGGTCCGGGGATACCTTCCCTGGTTCTATTACGAATCCTAGGTACGTTGCTTTTTGGGTGGCGATTTCGCACTTCGCGGCGTTGAGAAACAGTTCGTTCTCCCGCATCCTCTCGAAAACAGTCCTTATGTGTTTCAGGTGTTCCCCCTTGGTCCTTGAGTAAATTAAGACATCGTCCAGGTAAACAATTACGAATTCGTCCAACTCCTTTATGAAAATAGAGTTCATTAGGTACTGGAAG
>NW_027162555.1:0-286 GCF_002600585.1 Cystoisospora suis
ACTTGCACTGCCTTAGTACTGTCCTGAAATCGGCACATCTCGGGTATTGCTCTGCCCATCTTGCTTCCTCAGTGGTTAAGCGCACCCCCTTTTCTTTCGTCGGACATACATTACCCACGAAGTCTGGCCTTCTACTTAAGGCGTCGGCCACTACATTCTGTTTACCCGGTTTGTACACTACTTCTATTTCGAAATCGACTAATTTGTCAAGCCAATATCCTAGTCTGGGAGTAACATTCTTCTGGGTTAACATTCTACCTAATGTCGCGTGATCGGTCTCAATACG
>NW_027162556.1:0-121 GCF_002600585.1 Cystoisospora suis
CCTCTCCTGCTCCTCTCATCTTTGTTCCTTCTCTTGCATTGTTTCTTTTCCGCTGTGACTTTTTCGTCTTTCTAAAGATATCCACTGCTTAACTTTCACCTGTCATTATCTATCTTTCTCT
>NW_027162556.1:563-5234 GCF_002600585.1 Cystoisospora suis
TTTTGATATGTATGGAGATCTTCTTCTTTCTGCGTCTGTTTTGTTTCAAGGAAACCCACAGCGAAGTCTTTATGTAGTAACGACGTCTCTACTCCTCTTCTTTTCTTTGCGCGACGTCTCATCTGCCCTGTCTCTTCTCTTCTTTCTGTCTGTCTCTCTGTCGAGCTCTTCCTTCCATTTCGCTCTCTCTGTATATGAATTTCTATAGTCTTTCTAACCGTAAGTTTTCTCTGTCGTTTAACGTGACTATCTTCTCTCTTTATGTGTATTTCTTTTTCTTTCTTTGGAGCTCTTTCTTCTTCTTTTCATCTCTTTGGACAGCTGGAGAGAATGAAGATAGATTTCTTCTATCTTCCTTGATGTTGTCTCGTTCTATAGGACTGGTTCGATAGAAGACGATAAGGTTCTTCAGCCGTTCTGTGAATCGATAGCTCATCTCGAGCAGAGGATCTCTGCCTCTCATGAAGAAGAGCATCGATGGAATCGATTGCTTTATCTAGCGCTACCTCCGTCTCTCTTTGCTCCTGCCTCAGCAGGCTTCAAACGTAATTGCAGGAACTCTACAGGTACCTACACATACAGACAACTTCTCCTACTACTAGTACTAGTCATTTCTTTCTTCTTTCTTTTTCTCTTCTCTCTTGTTTTTCTTGAATGGTCGAAGGCAAAATTCTTCTTCTTTTCTAGATACACAGACGTCACCTTCTTCAACTACTCCTGCTTTTCTTGGCTGTTGCATCTGTCCTTTCCTTGGAGAAGGAAACAAAGAGTTACGTGGCGATAGGAGAGAAAGAAAGGATGAGTTCTACAGCCGAGAAGTCGCAGTAGTCGTATAGCTAGCTTCGAGGTGGTCAGAGTAAAAGTGGATCCGATGCCTGCTGTATAAATTAAGGGATCTTCTATGAATACTTTAGAGATGTGGTAATTTAGACTTCTCATCTTCTTTCTCTCCTGTATAGGACAAGTAGAGGTCATCTGTCCTTTCATAAAAGGGCGCTCAGTTCACTCTTTCTTAAGCATACATGGGATGTTACATAGACAACCCACCGTTCTTTTGTATATTCTATGGATATATATGGACTATATATTATGTACATATGTGTATAGATATGTAGAGATGTGTCGTTCCTGTTTTCGCCCTCTCTGTAAGCGGGAAAATACACTTGGTGCTTTCGATGAGTTGTGTGGAGCTCTCTACGGCATTCTTCAGTTGCTTCATACAGAAGATAGTCCTGCTGCCCGTCCGGCAGATTGCTTTTTCTCCTTATTAGTCTATATCACACCTCCACCTCTTCTATCTTTGAGCTTACTAAAAGAAGTCAACAAGCCTTCAAGCATCGATTCATATTTCCACGTTAAAGTAGAGATCTATTCACCTTTACACCTCACATTTCCAATATATGTATGTATGCATGTATGTGTGCATCTATATGTATGCATGTATGTGTGCATGTATATGTATGCATGTATGTGTGCATGTATATGTATGCATGTATGTGTGCATGTATATGTATACATGTATATATATATATGTATATGTATATATATATGTATATGTATATGTTGTGTATGTGTTTGCAGAAGGATGGAGTCATGTAGTGGTAGAGAAGCCTTTCGGGCATGACCTTGAGAGCGCGGAAGAACTTGCTAAAGCCTTGAAAGAAGTTCTTCATGAAGATGAGGTGCAATGAGGAATTCTCTCTCCTATTCTTCTCTCTGCTCTAGATAGATAGATAGGTCAAAACTCTATCTCTATACTTCTATATAGATATGTATGTATGCGTGTGTTATACATAAGTAGCAGTAGTAGGAGTAGTCCCATTGTAGACAGGTAGCTGTTTAGCTGTATATGAAGAAGGTATTTCTCTCTCTCTCTCTCGAGATTCCTGTATGGAGGGAGTACATTTCTGATTGCATGCATGCATGGATGCTCGCTCTAGAGAAGGCGTTCTTTTCAGCTGATCGACAGTTTAGAGGAACTTTCTATGAAGAAGGCCGAGAATTTTGTGTTGGTGTGTGTGAATGTAGAAAATGTCAGTGAGCCTGTCTGTGCTTCTAGAAGAATGAATGAAGGTGATACCTTCTCCGGAAAGCCGATGTGCTAATGAAAGCATTCCAGGAGAGAGACAGAGAGATGCTCTTTTTCATTCTCATCACTGTGTGTTTTAAATCTTGTATGGCATGTGCGTGATGCAGATTTATCGTATCGATCACTACCTAGGAAAGGAGATGCTTCAGGCTATACCTCCTCTTCGATTCTCCAATACTGTCTTCGAGCCGGTAAGAAGATCTTACCATGGCTCTCTCTAGTTCTATAGCTATGTGGGTTATTCTACCTGTGTTTCGCTGTCCTTCTCCTCGTCTTCTCATTTCTATAGAGAGAGATGTCTGTGTAGAGAATTCGTTCAATAGTTGTCTTTACGGTGTGGGTTACTAGTGTAGGCGATGATCTTCTCCATGGCCTTCCTTCGTTAGGCTCTTTTTCTTTCTTCTCCGTTCTTCCCGGAGAATCAGTCCCCCTCAGAGTCAGTCTCAATGTTTCAGCTGAGCATGTCTAGCTAGCTAGCTAGCTACGTATGCCTGTCAGTCCTAGGCGTCCTACAAGAAATCGAGATGGCATTCCGCGTCATACTTCACGTGTCTGTATTCGGTTCACCCATGGGATGCTTCAAGGAAAAGAAGGAGAGATAGAGATGGAGAGAAAGAAAAGATGAGAAGGAAAGAGAGAGAGGAGTGTTGCGACAAGTCAGTCATACACGAGTAGCTTACAACACCCTGTAGGAGCATGCACTGTGGAGATATCATACGTCTCCTTGCATGTATGTTTTCTCTCTCAGCTTATGTGTGCATGTAGCCATACATATGCAGCAGGATGGATCTCGTCTTTCTGTCTGAACTGTTGCAAAACACATTCATGGGAAGCACATCTTCATGCACTTCTTTCTTTCTTTCTCACTTTTTCTTTCTTTCCTTCTTTCTTCTTGTCTTTTTTCTCCAGCTGTTGAATCGGCATTACGTCAAAGAAATTTTCATTCGCTTTAGCGAGGAAATAGGCACAGAAGGACGTGGAGGCTATTTTGATCGCTATGGTGAGAAAGAAAAGAAATTTCCAGACAGCCGGTAGAGGGAGAGATTCTTTAGCTAGATTGTTGCTTTGTGTGTTGGCTTACTAGCTAGTCAGTTCTGTCAACAGCTATGAGTGAGCTGTTGAGGGCTTTATACGTGTCCATCTCTACCTATCTGCTTCCTATCTGCTTATCTATTTATCTATCTCTCTATATATATATACGCACATATGCGTACATCTCCTTCTGAGACTCAATAGTGTATGGACATTCAAGCCTTTCTTTTCGCCTCTCATGCTTTCGCCACTGGTACATAGTAGACACACGTAGACACACTCAGCTAGCTGTTGTTTTTTGAGAGATACTTGGTAGACCGAGAGGAAGACTATATTACCCCTCGTACATGCATTCCCCCAGGACTAGCTGCTATTCTCGGGGGTGCTAGGGGCTAGCACCCCCGAGAAGAAGAACCAGCACTCCGTTGTGGGGAAGCTGGCTAGCCTGATTTCGAAAGTAGACACCGTCGTGTCTATATGTATACTATATGCGTTGCATTTCATTTGCCTGCGAGTTTCTACTGAAAGACGGAGAAGACATGGAAGGCGTGGATCAAGAGTTCTGGAATAGACCCGCGTAGCTATACGTAGACATATTTATCTCTCTCTACCGAGGTGAGCTGCGGACTTCTTTTTCTTTCCGGGTTTGTTGTCTTCATAGAAATGTTCCTACATGGACTATATTTGATCCACGTATGTATGATGTATGTAGATAAATAGATAAATAGATAGATAGAGGCTATGCTGGGTGTGTCTTTCTATCTTCTTCCTGTTAATCTTTTCCCCCCTTTTCTCTCCCTCTTTGTCTCGACGTAGGAATTATTCGCGATATGATGCAGAATCATCTTCTCCAGCTACTGAGCCTACTGATCATGGAAAGACCAGCGACTCTAGATGACGAAGATATTCGGGATGAGAAGGTCAAGGTCCTCAAACAAATCTCTCCTATTCGTAAGATCTTTCATTCTCTCTCTGTCTCCGATGATTTGGAGATCGCTCCCTTTCAAACTTGCTATCCTGATTAAGGATAGCAAGTTTGAAAGATAGATAGATAGATAGATTAAAGATAGATAGATAGATAGATTAAAGATAGATTAAAGATAGATAGATAGATTAAAGATAGATAGATAGATAGATTAAAGATAGATAGATAGATTAAAGATAGATAGATAGATTAAAGATAGATAGAGAGATTAAAGATAGATAGATAGATTAAAGATAGATAGATAGATTAAAGATAGATAGATTAAAGATAGATAGATAGATAGATAGATAGATTAAAGATAGATAGATAGATAGATTAAAGATGGATAGATAGATAGATAGATTAAAGATAGATAGATAGATAGATTAAAGATAGATAGATAGATTAAAGATAGATAGATAGACAGATAGATAGATAGATTAAAGATAGATAGATAGATAGATAGATTAAAGATAGATAGATAGATAGACAGACTAAAGATTGATAGATAGATAGATAGACAAAAGATAGATAGATAGATAAATATAGTAATGTATGTGCATGTATGATGCTTCATGTTTTTCTC